>NW_027185764.1:51495825-51547882 GCF_028583685.1 Petaurus breviceps papuanus | reverse complement strand
TAAGAGGTGAGAGAGGAATATAATGAGACGAGATGGGGAGAGACAGAATGGGGTAAACTACCTCATATAGAAGAGGTAAGGGAAAATGGTTACAATGGAGGGGAAGAATAGGAAGGCAAAAGGGAATGGGTCCACCTTATTCCCATTGAATTTGGCTTGAGGAGGGGATGAAATACACACTAAATAGGGTATCACCCTCCAGGAGAGTAGGGGGGGAAGGGGATAAGAGGGGGTATAATGGAAGGGAGGGCAGGCTGGGGGGGAGGGAAGTTGGAAGCACCCACTTTTGAAAAGGGATGGGATCAAAGTAGAGAATAGAACAAGTGGGAGGTGGGATAGGAGGGAGGGAAATATAATCAGTCTTTTACAATATATCTACTTTGTTATCGTTTTGCATTAGCCACACATGTACAACCCATACTGAACTGCTTATCTTCCCAGAAAGGGTGGGTGACAAGGGAGGAAGGGAATGAAGCTGGAATTCAAAGTTTTCAAATCATACATATATATATATATACACACACACATATATATATACACACACATATACACACACACACACACACACACTATTATTAATGCTATTTTACATGTCATTGGGAAATAAGATATACAGGCACTGGGGCATAGACATCCACTGGAAAAGTCAGATGGGTATGGGAGAAAATATGGGAGAGAGCAGATTGGAGGAGGGGATATCCTGTAGGACTGCTATTTTGGGGCAGTGGGTAAGGGAAAAACGGGGAGAAAATTTGTAACTCAAAATGTGGCGGAAATGAATGATGTAAATCAGAAGTTAAAAAAGCATTTGAAAAAAATTTAAAAAAAGAAAGGGGTAGAGGGGTTTGCCCCTAAAGCCCATGATGTGGAAGGGATAATGATACTCTGTATATGAGTAAAAGTAATACTGTTATACTGGAACAGCATTAATAATGCCATTTTGCCCTAATCTACCATCTTATAAAGTTAATTTTCAACTTCTTGGAAATCACCTGATTTTGGGAAAATCACAAGAATGTCACCCAATTTGTATAAGTCAGAAGACTACCCCCCCCCCCAGTGTCTCCCAGTCTTCTCCACCAATAAGAAACCAAGTTTCTCAATCCCTAAAATCCTGTTTTCCCACTCCCTTCAATTATATAGTAACTATAAAAACTAATTGTCTGTGTCCTTGTGCTATGGAGAGCCTAAGACCTGATTTTGTTTCTGCAACTACATGCATTGCTAAATAAATTGTTGTCTAAGTGTAACTACTTTGTATCTTTATTTCACCATAACATTTATGGCAAACAGTTAGGAATAGAGACTTTCTGCCAAAGGAATAACCTAGAACACTGGTAAGATTTCTACCAAAGGACCCCATGTCCTCTCAAAGCACATCCAAATGGCTACCTCTTTAAAGGTAAGTGGTCTCAGATGAATGTACCATAGGTATCAGCTCTAGTAATCTAACAAATGACCCCTCAAGGAAATTCTTTTTGGGCTGGGATGAGTGGAAACTTCTCATTCAGAAGCGGATGACTAAGAATAGAGCTCTCACATTATGCAAAGATTGGTATAATACATATAAGTACCTTGATAAATCCCAAATTCAGCCTGAAAGAAGGACCTTCAACTACTGAAAATTAAAGACTGCCTTCAGAAAACTGTGTTCACTGACTTTTTGATTAAACTTTCAGTGGGAGATAAGAATGAAAAACTTTACTTCTATGTGTCTGTCTTGTCATATTGCCTTTGTTTTGTGTCTTGATAAATCAAACTACTTTCTTTTTATGGCCTGATCAACCAAAAGAAGAGTGTAAAAAGTTAAAACCTTTTGGGGGAACTTTTAGAATATTCAGAAAAATAGACTTTTTCTCTGCATGTCTAATCCTGACCAGGTTGGAGATTACAGAGATAAAAGAGAAGGTAATCTTTTCTCTCAGTCTGTAGGAATTGATGGTTTTATAAACTAGAGACTAAATGTCTGATTGAAATGTAAATTCTCTACTATAACTTTCCAAATTGTGGTTTGAATCTTTTTAAAACTGCTGAAATATCTTAGTGAGTTTGCAGGTACTACTCTATAGAATTTGTTTTACGGAAAAGTAAGAAAGAAGATGAGAGGAACTTAAAATAATGATGGTAAAGTGAAGTAATCAGGAGTGTAAAAATCAAGTTAGTTTCAAAGTTGGTAGGCTTTAATCAAAGATCACTGAAAAGAAAAGGAACAGAGAAAGTAGAGATGAGAAAAGAATGGGTAGAAACACTTAAAAAAAAGTTGAAGTCTATTTGCACAAATAATGTGAATGAGGATAGGGGTTGAAGAATAAAGAGTTTGGAGTTTTTGGAAAGTGATTTGAGGACAATTTGTTGTAAGACAGCAGAGATAAACACAAGGACTCACCTGACCTCTCAAATTTCCCTCTAAACAATTTTAAAATAATGCCTAAAAACAAATTCTGGAATGTCAAAGCAAACAAAAAGATGGGATAAAAAAATATTCCAACCCAGGGCAACTTAGGTACAAGACAGCAGCAAAGCACCTTGGCCCTCCAGAAGGCAGCAAGCAGCAGGCCTTTAAAGCCAAACAAATGTGTGGCAGCAACTTCTGGAGTCCTCAGTCCACAGTCAGTAAGGGGGTTGGACAACTGCCCAAGAGGAGATTGCAGGGGACCCTTTGTCTGTTACACTGCCCATATTGGGATCAAGATCACAGTTCCAAAACAAACAGGAGCACCAGGACACTAGAGCTCCCAGATACAAGGGAGTAGAGACTCTGACCACAGCTCCAGGACAGAAAGCAGTGTTTGTGGTCTCTCACAGAGCAGAGCACAGGCCAGGAAATCAGTGACTACACCTCTCCTTAGATCATACCACCTAGGAAAAACTGAAAACTTACAGACCCCCAGAATTAGCTCTGAAAACAACAGAACAAAAAACCTGAAGCTTTGAATAGTGTCCCCTCCATCCCAGGAGCAGAGCCCAACTTTGACATTAAGTTATAAGTCAATAAATAGGCTGTAAGATGAGCAAGCAACAACAAAAAGAACCTAACAATAGAAAGTTATTATAATGACAGAAAAGATCAAAATACAAATTCATAAGAGGACAACAAATGACTATATGCAAAACCTCAAAAAAATGTAAAACTGGTCTCAGGCCCAAAAAGAACTCAAGGAAGAGCTCAAAAAGGATTTTAAAAGTTAAATAAGAGAAATAGAAGAAAACCTGGTAAAAGAAATGAAAGTAATTCAAGAAAATAATGAAAAAAGAGTTAACAGCTTGGTAAAGTCAAATACACACATATATGAAAATAACATCTTAAAAAAAAAGACTAAGCCAAATGATAAAGGGAGCACAAAAATCTACTGAAGGGAACTCCTTAAAAAATAGAATTGGTCAAATAGAAAAGGAGGTACAAAAAGTCAAAGAAGAAACTTGTTCTTAAAACTTAGAGTTGGGTAAGTGGAAACTAATGACTCCATGAGACCTCAAGAGACAATAAAACAAAGTTTAAAAAATTTTAATAATAAAAGAAATTGTGAAACATCTCAATGGAAAAACATGGACCTAGAAAAGAGATTGAGGAGAGAGACTTGAAAAATTATTGGACTACTTGAAAGCCATGATCAAAAAAAGAGCCTAGATGCCATCCTTAAGAAATTACTAAGGAAAACTCCTGATATCCTACAACCAGAAGGTAAAATAGAAATAGAAAGAATCCAGAAATTACCTCCTGAAAGAGATCCCAAAATGAAAACTCCAACAAATATTATAGCCAAATACCAGAGTTTCCAAGTCAATGAAAATGATATTGCAAAGCAGCCAGAAAGAAACCATTAAAATATTGTGGAACCATAATAAGGATTACACAAGATTTAGCAGCATCTACATCAAAGAATCAAAGGGTTTGGAAAATGATATTCCAGAGGGCAATGGAGCTGGGACTACAACTAAGAATCAACTAACCAGAAAAACTAAGAGAAGTGCTTGATCTCATTGAGATAAGAAGGACCTAAGAAATTCAGAGAAATGTCCATTAGCAATTTCAGAAAGACAATATTCTCTCAAGTTATAATATTTATCAAGTGAAAACTCTTAGAAGTAAATTTGCAGTATGAAATTATTTAAGTAGCATGCTAACATTCTGCCCTTGAAGGACCATATGAAGCGCTTTGTCCCAAGCCTTAGAGGAGCCCTGCACAACCTGAAGCCCACGAAAGGATTTCAGGTGATCCACAAAAAAATGTAAGAGGACACTACATTTTTGGTGGGATTCTGTATATTTTTTGCTAGCCACCTAAAATCCTTTGGCAGGCCAAAGGTTATGCAGGCTCCAAAGAAAGGGATGAGAATTCTAGGCCTAGGATTTCCCTTGGTGAAAACTACAGAGAATATGCCTCAGGGAAAGTTGAGACATGCACTTTATCCACCCTGTTAAACTATCTGGGAGGAGTTGTTTAGACCAGGAAAGAATTGATTTGACTTACTGGGTAATTTTAAAGGAACCAAAAGCACTATATAAATATTTGTTATATAAGCACTTTATATTGGTCTTGAATGCAATCAGTATAGAATAAAAAAATAATAAATTCTATTATATAAATAATAAATTCTAGATAATTTGGAAAGGCATTCCACTGAATTGATGTCACCTGACTGGTAATAAATTTTGTTTCATAATTTAGATATATGATATTGTGTATGTTTTTATGTGTTTCTAAATACTTTTCTTGTATTATGAAATTTGGGGAATCATTGTATCAGAAATGCTATCAGAAAAGTAACTTTCATTATTAACTGAACTGTCATAAAAATGTTTGAAAACTTATATATTCAGGATACATTTCCTTTAAAGCAGATAATAATATGCTTAAAGAGTTATTAAGCTAGCTGTACTTTTTGACCCAGCAATACCACTATTAGGTATGATTCCCAAGATGAACAGGGAAAAGGAAAATAACCTTTTGTTTTAAAGTATTAATAGAAGCTCTCTTTGTGGTGGCAAAGAACTACAAATTGCAGGAATGTCCATCAATTGGGGATTGACTAAACAAGTTGTGGTATATGATTGTAATGAAATACTAGTGTGCTATATAAAATTACGACATTGATTTTAGAAAAACATGGAAATATTTGCATGAAATAATGAAAGGTGAAATGAACAGAACCAAGAGACTGTTATATATAGTAACAGCAATATTTTAAGAACAATTTTGAGTGAATAAGTCATTTTGAGCATTATAAATACTCAATTCTACTACAAAAGACCTATGAAAAAGATGCCATTTGCCTCCACAGAAAGAACTGATAAATAGAAATTATGTAGAGTATGGCTCTCTCTCTTTCTCCCTTTGTACACACACACACACACACACATACACACACACACACACACACACACACCTACCTAATGGTGGCCAATTCTAGGCCAGGGTGAGGATGGAGGGAAAAAAAAATAAAGTACATGGCAAAGAAAAGAAAATTTAGACAGAATCAGACAAAGCAGAGTAGTTTTGAAAATGTGTAGTGCTTATTATATGGTTTTCCAAAAAACTGAATAGTGTGAAATGTACATTTATGGTTTTATAGTGACTACTCTTTTTATATTATGGTATGTACATAGAAATGTTCTTTTGTTTGTCTTTATGTATTTAAGTTCAAAACAAATAAAAAATACATCAATAAAACCTGATTTAAAAAAACAAAATGGATAATAAAAATGACACTGTTATGAGGAAAAGTAGTAAAATTCTCTTTGAGTTATTATCTGTGAGGTTCTTTAGGACTTCTGACTTAGGCAAAGTACTAAGATCTTATCAGTCCTACTGACAGGTGTGATAAAATTCAAAAGTACAGAAATTTAAGAAACTACCACCATACCCAAAGTATGCAGCTTACACATTTGTTTATAATAGTTTTATCCTATAGATGTTATTTCCTATTATTTGTCTATCACTTATGAAAATTATGACTCTAAATGGACTCAGGAAGAGTCAGATACAACTAAAAATAACTAAAAAGTAACAATAGATCTTAGATTCAATGATTTCATTTTGCCTTAAGCAATATGGATTTTAGTATGGAGATTTACAATGGCCAGATTTTTTTCCAGAATGTGGTTGTTCTTAATTTATAAATGAAGGATAAATGAAATTACCTCATATTTCCTTGTTAACTTGCTGCATCATGAAAAAATAATAGCCATATATCTATATCCCTATATATATATAACCCTATATATATATATATACACATACACACACACACACACACACACACACACATATATATATATAACTCTAATCTGTCATTAGTGAAATTTTGCTATTTCAGGTAAAATCTCTAGGGACAGTAATTTAATATTGTTCTGAGTTTGATTTCAGATTGTTTGAATTCTCTTCTTCTTTTTTTTCTTTTTGGAAGGCAATTTTTTTTTTTTTGTGAGGGTGTTAATTGTCTGAGGCCAGAACTGAACTTGGGTCCTCCTGACTCTGGGGCCAGAGCTTTACTCACTGCGCCACCTAGCCGCCCCTGGGTAGGATCTTCTTTACTCAGATTCCTATGGTACTATTTCCATTCTGAAGAGGACATTTTCTCACCCGGTTAATTCTGAACCTGGCTTTTTTAATATCCTGTGAATAACTATGACTCTTAACTAGAACCAAAGAGAGAAAAGGGAGCTTTCCTGTCATGGTTTATGTGTGATATCATCATAACCATGTACTTCCTTGTCCTTTAATAGCAAATTTATATATTCAGAGCATGTGCACTGCAATATTAAATCTACTAATTAATAGATTAATACTTAAACATCTCGGTTACTAAAACAGGATGCAAGCAGTGACAAGGAATATCCTTGACAACAGCTTGGGCCCAGATAAGACCCCCTGAGTTAACTAATCACATTCCATCCCCTAGCAGATATCTGACCACAAAACCGCAGAGGGACTTTCTCAACTTGGCACCTGTACAATGCCCACCCTTACTTGCCCAAAAGTAACCTTAGAGTCAATTAACATCTAATTTACATGGCGGTTTGGCCTCCCCCCTTGAAGGAGGTCAGATTGCAGCCTGGGAAATCGCATGCACACTGAGTCCCTACCACAATCCTTGCTGCCTTTTTCATCACCCAATCCTAGACAACCACTTTCACTCCAACTAACCTGCCCCCCTTAAGGAAAAGAGACCACTGGATGTGTTATCCCAGCCTTTACTTGATTTGGAGACAGTCTGAGTTTGAATTCTTTCAAGACAACTCTGTAACACACCTTTTACCTCAACGTTAGGGAAAAAAAATGTTACTATTATAATCTAAAGTTGTAACAATCCCATGTCCTAAGCAATGAAATAAATTTGGGGGCTTGCCATTCACTTGATAATAGCTATATATTCACATGTAATATTAACTCCTTGATTATCTCATTCTTTAAGGGTGATACAAGGATAACCTCAAAAGGGGAAAATAAGACAAACTTGTTAAAGTTTTCCAATTAAAATAGTAAATTTTGAGAAAACAACAAGATCAGACTGTCTTCTCTAAGAACTAGAAGATAAAGACACACACATACAAAGACGATTTGTGTCCAAATGTTTCTAATGGGATGTACAGACCTTGAATATGTTTTAGTAACAAGTTCTCAAAGTTGGATTAAGGATTTTAAATATGAAATTGCATTGGTAATTGTAAACGATGTAAAATTATTTTCATATTTTGAAGTCTCTGAAAACTTTAAGAGACAAAAGGGTTCATTTTCCAAATCAAGTCTTCGTGATTTTTTTCTTCTTAAGATTCTTCCTCCAGTCTGTTGATAGCAGTTTACATATCAGGTACAGCATTTAGGTAAAAATAAAAATAGCAAGTGGTGTGTAAAACCTTAAAGAATTAATGTCATTTAATACTATACCTTGTTTTTTCAGTCCAAAAACTGGTTTGTAAGCTTTCATTGCATAATTGCTAGATGGTATAAATCTGTTCATCATGCCATTTAAAAGGCAAACAGAGCAGCAATGTATTCACCAGTGGCAGATGGATACACATTTATCTCTTGAGTACTACAAGCCACAAGCCTAGAATTCTCAGTGCACATGCACTATCAGCATATTTCTAAAATCCAACTTGTGTGGTTTGTTTAGAGCACTGCAGAACTAACGGTATTGCCACTCAACCCAATGAAGAGCCATATGCACAAGGGGAGTGGGCAGGCAGAAGCTGCCATGAACAAGTCACGTGATATGGTAAGTCCACACTAACTAAACTGTATAATTCATCTGCCAGCAATGCATTAATGTGTGAAGCATTTCTTTCTGATTATGGGTAAATATAAAAAGTATTCTATGGGCTTCAAGCTGAAACTGATTGTGTTTGCTGAACAGCATGGAAATGGAACAGCGGAAAGACAGTTTTCAGTGAGTAAAAAGTTGGTGTGAGACTAATGGAAGCTAAAAGAAAAGCTAAAAAACACAAACCTTTCTAGATGCACATTTAGAGGTCCTAAAACAGGCAAGTTTCCACAAGTCAATGAAGAAGTGTTTGTGTATGTCAATAAAATGCTTAACAATGGCTGCAGTGTATCATATGAAGGCCCTGGAGGTAGTTCACAAACACAACATTCTTACAACTCAGTTTAAGGTGAGTTATGGCTGGATAATGGGATGACACAATCTTGTCTATGTGAAGATGTTATGGGAATGGAAATTCAAGATCTACTCTGCCCCTAGGCCCTTTGACAGGCTTAAGTGCACCTGGAGCCGGTGGCAGGAGGCTTGGTTTTTGGAAATGCTTTTTGATTGAGCAGTGGGTCAAGAGGGTTGTTACATTCTCTGAGCCAGGAGAAGGCTATATAAACCCTGATGTGAAGCTTTGTTTTGGGGCTCACTTTGAGAAGTGTTGTGTGATTTGACCAGATGAGACTTTGGGCAGCTGTTGAGCCCCCTGGCTTTGAAAACCCAGATACTGATGCTTACCTCTCTGGTTAACTGTGATTAAGTATGGTATGGATGTAATGGTCAGGCAGCTGGAAGCCTGTCTGCTGATCTGTTTCTCTGTCTGCTTGTAACTTCTACTTGTAACTTGTTTGTATTCTCTGAAGTTCAGGGTGCTCATCTTTTCCCCCTGAACTAGGTAAATGATGTTTGATTGATTAAAGCGATATTGTTAACCCATTCTGAGTTGCTTTCCTTTAGAAAAGTAGATCTAAGAACCTGTGTTGGCAGCCACCCTGGGGACGCTGGGGTGCTTGCTGCTACAGAAGGAGAACCACAATATGCCAAAAGTTGCCACCTTTATTATACTGACAGTATTGAGAGCTTTCATTAATTTGTCTTGCAAATGCACCAGGAAATTTCATACTCACTTTCTCAAATCAGTAATGCTGACCAGAACAGCAGTATTACACTAAAAGACCCAGTGAATATATCTATGAAAATCAGTGGTAATGAGAAATTACAGAGCACAGTAATGCTTGCCATTACAGCTGATGGAGGGAAGTTACCGGCTTACATAATTTTCAAGAGAAAAACAATGCCTAAAGGAATACAATTTCTCTGCAGAATTCATGTACTAGTGCAACCAAAGGGTTGGATGGACTCAGAACACATAGTTAACTGAATTAAATCTGTGTGAAACAGAAGACTGGGCGCATGGATGAAATAGCCATTTCTGCTCATTTTAGATAGCTTCTGAAGTCACATCGTGAATGAAATAAAGCAACTTCTCCATGAAAAAAACACACAACAGGTAGCCATTCCTGGTGGCCTAACATCTATCTTGTAGCCACTGGATGTATATGTTAAAAAAAATGGACATGTTAAGCACTCTTCCTTGGAACTGATATGATATGAGTAATTAAAAGCTGGGACCTTATACCACAAGAAACAGTGGTCAAAAGCTTCAAAAAGATGGGAATTTTGAATGCACTAGATGGATCAGAAGTGCATTTGAATGCACTAGTCTCACTGTGGCAAAGCAACAATGAAGTAAATACATCTGATATGAGTGGTGCTGAGGACAGTGCATCAGATAATGAAACCAATGAATAGTGGAATAGAATCTTTGGACACAGAAGATTAAATTTTCTAAGTTATAACACTGTCATAAATTTTCTCAGGAGTAATATTGCTACTATAATACACAAATCAATAATAACTAATGTATTAACTTTATTTCTCAGACTAGAAAAATATTTGCTAAACTGTCATCAAAAAATGATGTGCATCAATTTGGACTATTTGGTTTTAACATATATTCACAAGTATTCTGTGCATCCTGATCTTGCACCAAAAACTGTTTAGTAATAAATGATTTTTAAATAATATTGGCATAATTTTAAAGCTTCACAAAATGGTCACACCCCAACTTTCTTGCAAAATTGTCATGAAATTTGTGACAATTATGCAGTGAAATACGGTATATGAGATTATGATCCTACTTGTACTCTTTGTACCACTAACCCGACCCCTTTTAAATGATCCTTGGGGCTGAGATCACCAGGATCAAAGAGGGGAATGTTACATAAAAATAGCATTAATGGAAGAGAGCAGAGTAAGGCAGAGACTTGCCTGAGCTCTCCCAAATCAACTCTGGAATCATGCCTCAAAACAAATTTTAGAGCAGCAAGAGGATGTCCAGCCCAGAAAGGCTGGGAAAATCAGCAGGAAAGGTCTATTTCAATAAGGTGGGGAGACAGCATGACCCAGAACAGACAGGACCTGAGAAAACCGGCAGGAGGATGGACCTTAGCGGGCAAGCAGTGAGGCCCCATGATCAAGGGAAAGACAGCAGTGAGGTGCTACCCTCAGCAAAAGCCAAAAGCAAGGCCCTAAGCCTGGCAAAGGTTAGCAGGGGCACGGAACTCTGGGATAAGCCAACAGTGAGGCCTCACACCTCCGGGAAGGCCAACAGTGAGGCCACATCCCCACCGCAAGCCAGCAGTTAGGCCTCGAGCCAAAGGACGATAAATACAGTGCCCTCTCCACTCCAGAAGCAGAGCCCAACTTTTACATATAAAGTAAGAAAAGTAAAAGAACAGGGTGGAAAAAGGAGCAAAAAAACAAAAGAACTTGACCACTGAACCTGATCTCCTTCAGGAGAACATCTCCAAATTAAAGCGAAATAACAAACCAAAAGTCAGGTTAAGGTTTCACACAGAGATACAGGAGAATTTAAAACAACCCTGGAAGATAGCCTTAAAAAGTCAAGTGGACTTTTCAAAAAGTCCCTTTAGCTTCCTCCCCTCAGTTCATCTGGGGACCCCTTGACCCACTTTCCCTTCAAAGTCAAAGGAACAGAAGACACCCAAACATTCTATGACCAAAATAGTCATCTTTTACCCCCTGGACCAAGGCCAAACTCCACACTACAGCCAAAATTTTCCTAAAGTCCATGAGAATCCTGTGGATTTTGCTTTGAAGTTTGAGATGATGCCTATATCTACCAGCCTGGCCTCCCTGACTTTTATAAGCAAGCCTTTTAACCTGGGAATACAGGCTGTTGGGAAAATTCCCTTGAGGACATTGAATAAATTACTCAGGAAAAGCTAAGGGCTGACATTCATTTAAAAGAGACCAGGAAGTTCTAGTACCAAGATGGAAGAGAGAGGAAAGAACTCCTTAGAGCCTTCCCAAATTCAGCCTTGCCCTCTAGGGTCCATTCTCCTGCTGGTTTTCTCAGGTCTTGTCTGTTCTGGGTCATGCTGTTGCCCCACCTTATTGAAATAGACCTTTCCTGCTGATCTTCCCAGCCTTTCTGGGCTGGACATCCTCTTGCTGCTCTAAAATTTGTTTTGAGGCATTATTCCAGAGTTGATTTGGGAGAGCTCAGGCAAGTCCCTGCCTTACTTACAAAAACAACCTTGAAAAATGCCTTAGAACCAATTTATGAGCAGAAAAGCAGCTTACCAGCACAGTAGGAAAGGCCTGTCTCACTGGGGTAGGTGAAGAGACTATTAAACAATAAGCAGTGGCAGGCCACAGGTCACAGTGTTTACAGCAACATTTTAAGCTCCAGGACAATGCAGCAGCCAGGCCCCACCCCCAACACACAAACAAAACAATAGCCCCAGACGAATGCCAGTCATCCCAAACCAACAGCAGAGCAAGGTTCCCCCTCCCCCAATACAAACCACCAGTGAGGCCCCATCCTCATTGACAACCAGCAGCAAAAGCCTCACCTCCACAGCAAGCCAGAACCAAGACCCTTTCATCAGGAGAGGCCAACAGGGAGGCGTCACTCCTAGTATAAATCAGCAGGCAGGCTCCCTCCAATGCAAGCCAGCAGCTAGGCCCTGAAACCCAATGAAAGCCAACAGCCTGAGCCCCAGCACAAGAAGCTTGGGACAGTACAGGAACAGGGCCCAACTCTTACATGAAAGTACAAAGGTAGAAAATAGGCAGAAAAAAGTGAGCAAAAAAAAAAGAAAAAGAAGAACTTGAAAACAGAAAGTTAGTATGCATTGTGACAGGGAGGATTAAAGCATAAACTTTGAAGAAGACAATAGGCACAATGGCTACATGCCAAGCCTCAAAGAAAAATGTTAATTGGTCTCATGCTCAAATAGAAGAGCTTAAAAAGGATTTTTAAAAACAAGAAAGAGAAGCAGATGAAAAAACAAGAAAAGAAATGAGAGTAATACAGGAGAATCATGAGAAAAGAGTCAATAGTTTAGTAAAATAAACAAAAAATGGAAAAAAAGATATACAAAAATTGAGTAAAGAAAATAACTCCTTTAAAAAACAGAATTGGCCAGATGGTAGGTAAAAAAGCTCACTAAAGAAAATAATTCCTTAAAAACTAGAATTGGACATATGGAAGCAAATACCTCCATGAGACATCAAGAAACAATAATATCAAAAGAAGAACCAAAAAAAAGAGAGAGAAATTTCTCATTGAAAAATAAACTGGTCCCAAGCACAGAAAGCTTTCCTAGATGAGCTCAAAAGGAACTTTGAAAACCAAATGAGAGAGATAGAAGACAAAATGAATAATTCTTTTAAATCAAAATTGCAAGATTAGAAAAATATTACAATGAAGAAAACAGTTCCTTATAAAGAAAAATGTGTAATATGGAAAAAGAGCTTCAAAAACTAACTGAGGAAAATAATTCACTAAAAACTAGAATCAAACAAATAGAAGCAAATAACTCTATGAAGAACCAAGAATTGGTCAAACAAAATATCAAGAATGAAAAATTAGAAAAAGAGGTAAAATATCTCAATGGAAAAATAACTGACCTGGAAAACAGATCCAGGAGAGATAATCTGAGAATCATAGGCCTATCAGAAAATCATGATGAAAAAAATGAGCCTGGACAACATTCTCCAAGAGCTCATCAAGGAAAACTGACCTGATATACTAGAACCTGAGGGTAAAATAGAAATCGAGAGAATCCACTGGTTACCTCCTGAAAGGAATCCCAAACTGGAAAGTCCTTGAAATGTTGTGGCCGAACTCCAGAACTACCAGGTAAAGGAGAAAATGTTTCAAGCGGCCAGAAAGAAACAATTCAAATATCAAGGAATCACAGTAAGAATCGCACAGGATTTGGCAGCCTCTACACTGAAAGATCAGAGGCAGTGGAATACAATTTTTCACGAGGCAAAAGAGCTCGGGTTACAACCAAGAATCACCTACCCAGCAAGAATAAACATATTCTTCCAGGCAAGGAGATGGTCATTCAATAATATAACAGAGTTCCAGACCTTCCTGATAAAAAAGCCAGAGCTCAATGGAAAACTCAATTTCCAATTACGAGACACAAGAGAAACATAGAAAGGTAAACAAGGAAAACACACACACACACACCCTGTTATTTAATAAGAGCAAACTGTTTATAGACAAGTAGAGGGTATGAGTATAAATTATACAAAATGATGATAAAAAAAATCTTATTAAGGGCTACAAAGGAATGGCAATGGAAGAAGAGGAATGAATGAAGTGGAAAAGGGTAAATTATGCCACACAGAGAGGCATAAAAACAATATAGCAGAGAGAAAGAAGGGAGGGAGATGAGTATTATATGAGCTTATCCCTCATTGGTTCTGGTGCAAGGAGGGAATAACACAACCAGTTAAGCATAGAACTCTCCGGAGAAGAGACGCAAAATGTATCATAATAGAAGGGAAAGAGGGGAGGGAGATTCATGCATGAGATTTGTTCCTGTCACTCCTGGTGCAAAGAAGAAATAACTTACTTAATTAAGTATAAAAATATCCTACAGACAGTAGAAGGGGAAAAGGGCTATGAAGGGGGTGGGGTGGTTAGAAGGGAGAGAAGAAGTAAAGGGGAATGGGAGGAAAAGGGAGGGGGGCTGATAAGGGAATACTAAGGGAGGTGGTGGTCAAAAGGAAAACTATTAAGGAGGGGATGGGAGAAGGGGAGAAAAAATATAAGTATAAATAGGGGAGGGAATAGGATGGAGGGAAAGAAACAGATAATAATCATAACTGTGAATGTGAATAGAATGAACTCTCCCATAAAACAGAGGCAGATAGCAGAATGGATTAAAAACCATAATCCTAAAATATGCTGTTTACAAGAAACACATCTGAAACAGAGGCATACACACAGGGTAAAGGTAAAAGGTAAAATATATCATGCCTCAGCTAAAGTAAAAAAAAGCAGGGGTAGCAATCCTTGTCTCAAATAAAGCAAAAGCAAAAAAATGATCTAATTAAAAGAGATAAAGAAGGAAACTATATCCTGCTAAAAGGCACCACTGAGAATGAAGCAATATCATTACTTAACATATATGCACCAACTGGTATAGCATCCAAATTCCTAGAGGAGAAAGTAAGGGACTTAGAGGAATAAATGGATAGCAAAACTATACTAGTGGGGGGACCTTCATCTCCCCCTCTCTGAACTTGATAAATCCAACCTCAAAATAAACAAGAAAGAATTTAAGGAGGTGAATAGAATTTTAGAGAGGGTAGGTATAATAGATATCTGGAGAAAACTTAATGGGGATAAAAAGGAATATACCTTCTTCTGAGCAGTACATGGCACATACACAAAAATCGACCATGTACTAGGACATAAAAACCTCACAATTCAGTGCAGAAAGGCAGAAATAATACATGCATCATTCTCAGATCATGATACAATAAAAATCATATTCAATAAAAGGCCATGGAAAGACAGACAGAAAACTAACTGGAAACTAAACAATTTAATCCTAAAGAATGAGTGGGTCAAACAAGAAATCATAGAAACAATCAGTAACTTCATTCAAGAAAATGACAACAATGAGACAACATACCAAAATTTGTGAGATGCAGCAAAGGCAGTTCTTAGGAGAAGTTTTATATCCCTGAGTGCATACATGATTAAATTAGAGAAAAGGGAGATCATTGAATTGGGCATGCAATTGAAAAAGCTAGAAAAAGAACAAATTGAAAATCCCCAATTAAATACTAAATTAGACATACTAAAAACCAAAGGAGAGATTAATAAAATCCAAATTAAGAAAACTATTGAATTAATAAATAAAGCTAAGAACTGGTTTTATGAAAAAAACAATAAAATTTATAGACCCTTAGACAATATGATAAAAAAGAAAGAAGAAAACTAAATTATGAGTAACAAAAATGAAAAGGGTGAATCTACCTCCAATGAAGAGGAAATTAAAACAATAATTAGGAATTATTTTGCCCAGTTGTATGCACATAAATTTGACAACCTTAGTGAAATGGATGAATATTTACAAAAATATAAGTTGCCCAGATTAACTGAAGAGAAAGTAAAGTACTTAAATAACACCACCTCAGAAAAAGAAATCAAACAAGTCATCAGTGAATTCCCTAGAAAAAAGTCTCCAGGGCCAGATGGATTTACTAGTGAATTCTATCAAACATTTAAAGAACAATTGATTCCAATACTCTACAAACTATTTGGAAAAATTAGTGAAGAAGGAGTCCTACCAAATTCTTTTTATGACACAAATATGGTACTGACACCTAAATAAGGAAGAGATAAAACAGAGAAAGAAAATCATAGACCAATTTCCCTCATGAATATAGATGCAAAAATTTTAAATAAAATATTATAAGCAAAAAGACTATAGCAACTGATCACAAGAATAATACACTTTGGTCAGGTAGGATTTATTCCAAGAATGCAAGGATGGGAAAAACCATCAGTATAATTGATCATATCAACAATAAAAACTAGCAAAAACCACATAATTATCTCAATAGATGCAGAAAAGGCTTTTTACAAAATACAACATCCATTCCTATTAAAAACACTAGAAAGTATAGGAACAAATTAAGCCTTCCTTAAAATAATGGGTAGCATATTTTTAAAGCCATCAGCAAGTATTACATGTAATGGGAAGAAACTAGAAGCATTTCCAATAAGATCAGGGGTGAAACAAGGATGTCCACTATCACCCCTCTTATTCAATCTGGTACTAGAAATGTTAGCAGTAACAATTAGAGAAGAAAAAGAAATCAAAGGAATCAAATCAGGCAAAGAAGAGATCAAGCTGTCACTCTTTGCAGATGATATGATGATATACTTAGATAATCCTAGAGAATCAAGTAAAAAACTACTTGAGACAATAAATACATTTGGCAAAGTTGCAGGATATAAAATAAACCCACATAAATCCTCAGCATTCCTGGATATTTTTAATGAAATTCAACAGCAAGAGATAGAAAGAGAAATCCCATTTAAAGTTACTGTGGACATTATAAAATATTTGGGGATCTACCTGCCAAAACAAACCTAAGACCTATATGAACACAACTACAAAACACGTTTCACACAAATAAAGTCAGATCTAACTAATTGGAAAGACATTAATTGCTCATGGCTGGGTTGAGCTAATATAATAAAAATGACAATTTTACCGAAATTAAATTATATATTTAGTGCCATACCAATCAATTTACCAAAAAAAAAAAAATAAACTACCTTATAGAGCTAGAAAAAAATAGTAAAAAAATTCATTTGCAAGAACAAAAGGTCCAGAATATCAAGGCAATTAATGAAAAGAAATGCATGGGATGGTGGACTAGCTATGCCAGATTTTAATCTGTACTATAAAGCAGCAGTCTTCAAAACTACTTGGTACTGGCTGAGGAATAGGGTAGTGTATCAATGGAATAGATTGGGTACACGAGACTCAGCAGTCAATGACTATAATAATCTACTGTTTGATAAACCCAAAGACCCAAGCTTTTGGGATAAGGACTCACTATTTGACAAAAACTGCTGGGAAAACTGGAATATAGTATGGCAGAAACCGGGCATAGACCATTATCTAACACCATATACCAAAATCAAGTCTAAATGGGTGCATGATCTAGGCATAAAGGCTGATACTCTAAGCAATCTGGGAAAGCAAGGAATAGTTTACCTGTCAGATTTGTGGAAAGGAGAAGACTTTATGACCAAACAAGAATTAGATAGCATTATAAAATGTAAAATGGATAATTTTGATTACATTAAATTGAAAAGCTTCTGTACAAACAAAGCCAATGTAACCAGGATTAGGAGGGAAGTGAAAAATTGGGAAAGAATTTTTACAACCTATGTCTCTGATAAAGGATTCATTTCTAAAATATACAGAGAATTGAGTCAAATCTATTAAGAATACAAGTCATTCCCAATTGATAAGTGGTCAAAGGATATAAACAGGCAGTTTTCAGAGGAAGAAATTAAAGATATGTATAAGCATATGAAAAAATGCTCTAAATCACTATTTATTAGAGAAATGCAAACCAAAACAACTCTGAGGTACCACATCTCACCAGTCAGATTGGCTAAGATGACAAAACAGGAAAATGACAAATGCTGGAAAAGATGTGGACAAATTGGAACACTAATGCATTGCTGGTGGAGTTGTGAAATGATCCAACCATTCTGGAGAGCAATCTGGAATTATGCCCAAAGGGCTATAAATAATTTCATATCCTTTGACCCAGCAATACAACTTCTAGGGTTGTATCCCAAAGAGATCACAGAAGTGGGAGGAAGATCCATATGTACAAAAAATATTTATAGCAACTCTTTTTGTGGTAGCAAAGAATTGGAAATTAAGCAGGTGCCCATCAATTGGGGAATGGCTGAACAAGTTGTGCTATATGCATGTAATGGAATACTATTGTGCTATAAAAAACAAGGAGCAGATGGACTTCATATTTACCTGGAGAGGCTTATACAAATGAGTGAGTAGAGTAGAGCCAGGAGAAATTTGTTCACAATTACAGACACAACATATTTGTGACGACCAACTTTGATAGACTGGACCCTTCTCAGCAATCCAGGGTTTTAAGTCAACCCCAAAACTCTCATGATGGAGAGAGATGTCTAAATCCAGAGAAATAACTGAGTTTCAATCTAGATTGAAACAAACTACCTGCTCTTTTTCTTTTTCTTGTTTGGTTTTGTTTCCTCTTTCCCATTCCATCTGATACAGTCCTTCTTTATAACCTGACTAATATCTAATGTGAAAGTATTTGCAGATACTATACTTGATTGTATGCTGCCATGGGTGGGGAGGGGGGGAGGGAGAGAATATTTGAAAATCAAGGAATTGTGGAAATGAATTTTGTAAACTAAAAGTAAACAAATTAATAAAGACCAAAAAAAAAAAAAAAAGACTTCTAAACTCTCATCACACCCGGCATTTCTCCACCAGCCACCTTACAGAACTAAAGGTCTCCCTTCTATCCAAACCTAGAAATTGTGTTTAAAAACCTAGATTATTTCTGGGACACTGACAGTTCCTCTCTCCAAAATGATTTCAGCAGCCTGACAGCCAGGTACTCCACTACTACCACTGAGGAACTTGTACCCTTCCCCTTAGCGTCTTCAGCCCAACAGGCCAAACTTGAAACACTGAAACAAGCCTGTGAATTAGCAAAAGGAAAACATGTAAACATTGACATGGACAGCAGGTGCACCTTTGTGTGCTATATAACTTTGAGATGTTGCAAAAGTATTAAGGATTCTTGACTTCCTCTGGCACTCCCACTAAGAACAGTGTGCAAGCTGAGAAATTGCTTGACTCCCTCTTGTTGCCAGCAACATTAGACATTATTAAGGTTCTGGGACATTCTTGTGAGGACTCTTCCTATGCCCCAGGAAATGCTCTCGCTGACCTACCCACTTAAGCAGGTTGCCCTGCAATCCCCAATCCCCATAGGCCTGTCCTCCTCCACGTTTGCAGAGCCTACCCCTAGACTGACTGACCACAGCAGAAAGCCCAAATAGGCCATGTCCCAGCCCATCCAGAACAGGATTGAACGTACATAAGGAACAGAGACTAGGTTCTGGCACAAACCAAATGGTCTGAGTCCTTGCTGACTCCCTGTGTATAGTAGAATACCTAAAGTCACTGGGGTCCTGACACATTGCTTAGTTTGGCCCATGATATTGGTGTAGGAAGACGAGACAATCTGTGAATGATGTTTGTCTGCAATGTAAAGTCTGTAAATCTCCAAAAATCCCCATTTAATTATTGATGGCCAAACCACAAATAACCAAAACCACTAATATTAAACCCATGAATGTCGTCATGGGATAAGTGTATATAAGTGTATAAAAAAGGGGATTCTTTTTCAAAATGGACATTTAATGAAATAGAATACTTCCAAGTATTTCTGATGAAAAGATGAGAGTCAGGGGCAGCCAGGTGGCACAGTGACTAAGAGTTCCAGGCCCGGCATCAGGAGACCCAGGATTGGATCCAGCCTCAGATACTTGGCACCCATACAAAATAACTGGCCGTGTAACCTTGAGCAAGTTACTTAACCCCAATTGCTTAAAAAAAAAAAAAAGAAAAGAAAAGATGAGAGCCAAAGACAATTTAACATTCAAACACAGGACTCAAAAAGGATAAAAATGGAAACATGAATGAGAAATCTTAACAAGATTAAACTGTTTCATATATGGGGAGGGGACACATGTTAACTCCTCAGAATTTTATCATCACTAGAGATCTAGGAGAGGATCTAATTAGACAGAGGACTTGGGTGTGATTCTATTGGGAAAAATCCCAAAAGAAGGATCTAAGGATGGGGAAGAGGAATATCCTAGAAGAAAAGAGAGGAAGAGGAAGAATTGGTATAATTAGCTTACATAAATGGGGCTCAAGGAAGAATGGAGACAGAGGGGAATCAGGAGATACTTAAAACTTCAGTCTCATCTAAACTGGTTCAAGAGGTGAAGAATAAGTATGGGGGTGGCCAGGTGGCTCAGTGAGTAAGAGCACTGGCCCCAGTGTCAGGATGACCTGGGGATAGAATCCGGGCTCTGATACTTAGCACCACACCCAGAAATAACTAGCCATGTAACCTTGAGCAAGTTATTTAACCCCAATTGCTTTAAAAAAAAAAAAAGAAGAAATATGCACACATAGGTGTGTGATGATAACGGCACACTGTTATACCATAAGAAATGATGAGCAGGAAGTTCTAAGAATAAACTGGAAAGACTTGCATGAGCTGATGCAGAGTGAAATGTACTGTGTACAAAGTGACAACATATTGTAAGATGATCAGCTGTGAATAACTTAGCTATTCTCAGCAATACAATGATCCAAGACAGCTAGCTCTAAAGGACCTGTGATGAAAAATGCTATCCTTCCCCAGAGAAAGAACTGATGGTGTCTGAATACAGATTGAAGCATACAGTTTTTTTTACTTGTTTTTTCTTGTCGTATGTTTTCTTTCACAACATGACTATTATGGATATGTTTTACATGACTACACATGTATAACCTATATTGAATTGCTTGCCTTCTCAATGTGGGTGGGGTAAGGAGGGAAGGAGAGAATTTGGAATTCAAAGTTTTAAAAACAAATGTTAAAAATTGTTTTTCCAGGTAACTGGGGGAAAATAAAATATTAAATAAAAAATGAAAATAAATAAATATGCACACATAGTTCCACCTTACCCAACAGGTTAAAAGAAGAAAAAGAAGGGTGGGGGTAGTAAGGGATGTAGAATAAAAGGAAGGGTAGACTATGACAAATCAGATTCTGTTGCATGTTTAACTTCTGTGACTTCAAGCATTCACATAATTTTATTAGTAATTTCATTTTCACTTTTGCATTGGCAACTGCACGCACTCATGGCTATGTGGAGCAGAGAAAGAAAATGAGAAGGATGATGGGACAAATCTGTGGGGCAGCTGGTATTCTATGGGGCATTTCAATGATCTTATTTCTCATACCACAGAAGAGTAAAGAGCTCCCTCCCTATGCATTTGTTGTAACCCAAAGCACAGTACAAGTTCTTTAGGCTCCAAGGTGGTATCCAATCTCAGCATCTTCTGACAGCAGCACCTGAAGTCCCAACAACCTCTTCCTTGGTTTTCAGAAGGCAACCAAGAAAGAGAGGTTTACAACAATATAGTATATAGTACAATACCCTCACACTGCCATCTGGTACAGTGGAAGGCAAAGATTCCAATTTTAAAAACTTTTCATTTTAATAATGTTATTTGCTGTACAGTATTTATGGTACTATAGATTTCATGTGTTATGAAATGTAACTATTATGTGAAATCAATGTTTTATGGGTTTTTCTTTAATTGAGATGTTAGCACAAAAGGTCAGAAGACTTCTAGGGAATTACTAGTAAGAAAAAATATTTTGCATGTTACCAATATTATGAAAAATGCATAAGAATTAATGTTTTGCTATAAAGAACTGTATTCTCAGCAGTGTTTAGTGAAAGATTAGTTTTTGCTGGCTGCGAAAACCTGACCCCCTATTTCCCATAGGTATGATGTATTAACATTCACATTTTTCACTTAATACTGTTTTCTAGGAACACTACTCCTATGAAAGTGGATTAAAGATTAAAAAACAGGATGGAAAGAAATTAATAGTATTCATATAATTGTAAAGGGGAAGGGGAAGGGGAAGAAGCTCACATCCAAAGCAAAAGATGCTAGCAAAATGAATTTAGAAAACGTGAAAAATTTTAAAAATCTAGTTTATAAGCAACATCTGAAACAGAAAAATACATACAGAGGTAAAATAAGAGATTGAAACAGAATCTATTGCTCTTCAGATGAAGTAAAAAAGGCAAGGGTAGCAATCATGATAACAGATAAACCAAAAGCAAACCTAATTACAAGAGATAAACAGATGAACTACATTTTACTAAAAGATACTATAAACAATGAATTAATATCAGTATTGAACATATATGTACTAAATGGCTAAGCATTTAAATTCTTAAAGGAAAGGTTAAATGAGTTATAGGAGAAAATAGACAGTAAAACTTTTAGTGGGGCACCTCAAATTTATCCTCTCAGACCTATATAAATCCAACCACAAAATAAACAAGAAAGGAAATAAACAGAGTTTTAGAAAAATTAGATATGACCTCTGTGGTGTACACTGAATGGCTGTACACACCCTAAAAGCTTCACAAACAAATGAAGAAAAGTAGAAGTTGTAAATGCATCTTTTTTCTAACCATAATGTAACAAAAATTACATTCAACAATGGTTCTTTGAATCATGGAGTAAAAATTAATTGCAAACTAAATAACCTAATTCTAAAGAATGAGTGGGTCTAAGAACATATCATAGAAATAATAAATAATTTCATTAAAGATAATAACAATGAGACCAATGTACCAATATTTGTTGGATGCAGCCAAAGCAAAATTTACAAAGAAATTTATATCTCTAAACACATCAATAAAAGAGAAAAACAGCAAATCAATGAATTGGGCATGCAACTGTAAGTAAGAAAAAACTAATTTTAAAACCCCCAATTAAGAATCAAAATAGAAATCCTGAAATTCAGAGGAGAAAGAGACTGGTAAACAAGATGGTAGAGTGAATCAGCAATTTTGCTGACATTCCTAACCCACTACTCTAAATAACTTTTAAAAACTCATCAAACAGAATCATGAGCAAGATAGCCAACAGCAACAAAAAGTAACAAAACACAATGAGTTATTTGTTTAGCTTGGGAGGACAAAAAGAGGGGTGTGTGGACAGTAGGATGGCAGCTGGCCTCAAGCAAAAGTGGCAAAAGCACCCTCACTATTGGCAGTGGAGACAGCATGGACAGCCATAACTGCAGCCTCAGGACCAGCCAATGCCCAGCATCCAGAACAAAGGCAAATACCTGTTCAGAAAGAGATACCAGGCAGACTCCTGGGCTAACACTGAATGCAGGCACCACACAAGCAAATTAAGAGAGTCTGTAATAGTTTATATGTCAGATTTATGAATAAGGGAAGAATTTAGGACAAAAGAAGATATAGAGAATGTTACAAAATGTAAAATAGATAATTTTTATTATTATAAAATTAAAAAGTTTTTGCACAAACAAAACCAATGCAACCAAAATTAGAGGGAAAGCAGAAAACTGGGGGAAAAGTTTCATAATATCTCTTATATAAGCCTCATTTCTCAAATATAGAGAAAAATGAGTCTAATTTATAAAAATACAAGTCATGCCCCAATTGATAATATTTATAACTGCTCTTTTTGTGGTGGCTAAAAATTGGAAATCAAAGGGATGCCCATCAATTGGGGAATGGCTAAACAATCTGTAGTACATTATTGTGATGCAATATTATTGTGCTACAAGAAATGACAAGCAGGATGATTTCAGAAAAACTTGGAAAGACTTACATGAACTGATGCGAAGTTAAGTGAGCAGAACCAGGAGAATGTTATAAACAGTAACAGCAATATCACATGATGAAGAACTGTGAATGACTTAGCTATTCTCAGCAATACAATGATCCAAGAAAATCCCAAAGGACTAATGAATCATACTCTCCACCTCCAGAGAAAGAACTGATACTGTTTGAATACAGTATTGTTTCTTTCATTCTTTTTCTTTTATTTGAGTCTTCTTGTACAAAATAACTAATATGGAAATGTTTTACAAGATTGCACATGTATAACTGATTGCTTACCATCTCAGGGATGAAGAAAGAAAGGGAGGAAGGGATAAAATTTGTACTCAAAACTTTAAAAAATATATGTTAAAAAACTTTTAACATGTAATTGGAGGAAAAAATAAAATACATTAAAAATAAAATAAAGTCCAAAGTCAAGAAATAGTGGGGAAAAAATGAGCAAATAATCAAACACACAAAAAAGAATCTCACCATAAAAAGGTACTATGGGGTCAGAAATGCTCAACACACAAACTCATAAGAAGAAAGTAGTATGAAAACATCCACAAACAAAGCTTCAAAAAAAAGCATAGATCAGACAAAACCTAGAAAGAATTCCTAGAAAAATCTAAAGAGATTTTTTAAAAAGGTTTTAAAAAGCAAATAGTAGTGTTAGGAGGAAAACTGGGAAACGAAATGAGAATAATGCAAGAAAATTATGAAAAAAAAAATTAACTGCTTAGTAAAAGAGGGACAAAAAAACCCTAAATACTGAAAAAAGCTCCTTAACCAGAACTGCAAGACAAGATGGCAGAGTAAAGGCAAGGACTCATCTGACCTCTTCCAAATTTACTTCCAAATAACTTTAAAATAAAGCCTCAAACCAAATTCTGGAGTAGCAAACCAAAAGAGAGTCATGGTAAAATAAGATCATCATGAAAGGTCTGTCTCAGCAGAGCACCAGCAACAGGCCTTAGAGGCAGCTGAATCAGTGTCAACAGCACTTTCAGGAGTTCTCAAGCCACAGACAGTAAGGGGGTTGGACAACTGGTCAAAAGAGGATTACAAGGGACCCTTTGTTAGCACTGGGTGAGCGAGCCTGTTTATTACCCACACACAGTTCCAGGTCACAGTCCCTGGGCAAAAAGGAACAACAATAGCCTACAAGTGGTTATGGCCATAGGGGTACCAGGGACCCTAGTCACAGGTCCAGGGCACAGAAAAATGCTTGTGGTTGCTAACAGACAGGAGCACAGTGAACACACCTCTCCTTACATCACAACAGCTTGGAAGAAGTGAAAACTTACAGACTCCCAAAACTAGCCCTGAAAACAGCAGTAGAGAAAACTGTAAGTTTGAGATATTGCCCCCTCCACACTCTGGGAGCAAATCCCAACGTCGACATAAAATGACACAACAAGAAATAGGCTTGAAAAATGAGCAAACAATAAGAAAAAACAAATCTGACCAAAGATAATTACTATGGAAACAAAGAATATCAAAAAACAAATTCAAAAGAAGACAATGAAGTTAAACAGCTACATGTAAAGCTGAAAAGAAAAATGTGCATTGGTCATAGTCCTCCCCCCTCAAAAAAAATGTTCCTGGAAAGGCTCAAAAAAGGTTGTAAAAACCAAGTAAGAGAGGTAGAGGAAAAATTGTGGATAGAAATGAGACTGATGAAAGAAAATTATGAAGTCAACAGCTTGCTCAAGGAGGCACCAAAAAACCTGAAGAAAATAACATCATAAAAAATAGAATTGACCAAATGGTAAAAGGCACAAAATCCACTGAAGAGAAATCCTTAAAAATTAGAATTGATCAAATGGTAAAGGAGGTACCAAAAGCTCACTGAAGAAAATAATTCCTTAAAAATTAGAACTGGGCAAGAAGAAGCTAATGTCTCCATGAGACATCAAGAAACAAAACCAAAAAAAATCAGAAGAATAAAAAAATAGAAGAAAATGTTAACAGTCTCATTGGAAAAACAACCAACCTGGAAAAATAGGATGAGGAAAGATAATTTAAAAATTACTGGACTACCTGGAAGCCATGATCAGAAACAGAGCCTAGATAACACATTTCTAGAAATAATCAAGGAATTTTAGATCATTTTAGAACTTTAGAATATTTTAAAATCAGAGAGTAAAGTAGAAATTGAAAAAATCCACCAATCATCTCCTGAAAGAGAGTCCAAAATGAAAACTCTCAAGAACAGCCAAATTACAGCATTCTCAGGTCAAGGGGGAAATAGTGCAACATGGCCAGAAAGAAACAATTCAAATTTTGTGGCACCTCAGTCAGAAGAAAATAAAATTTAGCAGTTTCTACATTAAAGAACTGGAGGGCTTGGAATGTGATATTCTGGAGGGAAAAGAAGCTAGGATTACAACCATGAATCACCTGCTTAGCAAAACTGAGTGCAATCCTTCAGGGGAAGGGACTGGAGGGAAATGGATATTCAGTGAAATAGAGGACTTTCAAGCATTCCTGATGAAAAAGACCAGAGTTGAATAGAAAAACCGATTTCTGAATATAAGACTCAAGAGAAGCATAAAAAGATAAACTGGAAAGAGAAATCATAAGGGACCTGATATGGTTAAACTGTTTACATTTCTACATGGTAAGAAGATACTTATAACTCCTAAGAACTTTATCATTATTAGGGCAGTTAGAAAGAGTACACATAGAAGGAACAGGTATAAATGGACAATGATGGGATGATAACAAAAAATATATATAAATAATGGGTGAGAAGAGGGATGCACTGGGAGAAGGGAGAGGGAGAATGGTGTATATTAATTATCTCATGTAAGTGTGAAAGAAGATGAAAGAGGGGTGGCAGGCAACACTTGAACTTTACTCTCATCAAAATGGGCTCAAAGGGGGAATAACAAAAGGGTAAAGAAATCTATCTTGCCCTACATGGAAGTAGGAAGGGAGGAGGAAGAGAAAGGGGAAGAGCCAATATAATAAAAATGACAATTCTACCTAAATTAGTCTATTTATTTAGTGCCTCAGCAATCAAACTACCAAAAAACTATTTTACAGAGAGAGAAAAAATAATAATAACATTCATCTGGAACAACAAAATGTCAAGAATATCAAGGGAATTAATGGGGGGAAATGTGAAGGAATTTGGCCTAGTCCTACCAGCTCTCAAACTATATTATAAAGTAGTAATTATCAAAACTATCTCGTATTGGCTAAGAAATAGTGTGCTGGATCAGTGGGACAAACCTGGTAGACATTGTAGCATCAATGACCATAGTAATTAAGTGTTTGATAAACTCAAAAGTTTGGGTTTATCATTTGACAAAATCTGATGGGAAAACTGGAAAGCAGTATGGCAAAAACAACATATAGACCAAAATCTCATGCACTATACCAAGATAAGATAAAAAAAATTGGGTACATGATGTAGATATGATACCATAAGAAAATTAGGAGAACATGGAATAGTTTACCTGTCAGGTCTTTAATGGATAAGGGCAGAATTTAGGACCAAACAAGATATAGAGAGCATTATGAAATGCAAAATGGATAATTTTCATTATATAAAATTTAAAAGTTCTAACACAAACAAAGCCAATGCAACCAAAATTAGAAGTAAAACAGAAAACTCAGGGATTTTTTTATAGTGTCTCTGATAAAGGCCTCATTTCTCAAATACACAGAGAAGTGAGTCAAATTATAATACAAGTCACCCCTCAATTGATAAATAGTCAAAGGATATGAACAGGCAGCTTTCAGATGAAGAAATCAAAGCTATCACAAGCATATGAAAAATATTTCTAAATCATTATTAATCAGAGAAATGCATATTAAAACAACTCTGAGGTAGCACCTCACATCTATCAGATTGACTAATATGACAACAAAGGAAAATTATAAATGTTGGAGAGAATGTGGGGAAAATGGAATACCAATGCACTCTTGGTAGAGTTATGAACTGATCCAACCTTTCTGGAGAGCAATTTGCAACTATCCCCAAAAGGCTATTAGAGTGTAAATACCCTTTGAATCAGCAATACCACTACTAGGTCTATCCCCTAAGAAGATCAATGAAAGAGGAAAAGGATCCATATGTACCAGAATTACAGCAGCTCTGTTTGTGGCAGCAAAAAATTAAAAACTGGAGGGATTGCCCCTAAATTAGGGAATGGCTAAACAAGTTATGGTATATGCATAAGATAGTATACTATTGCACTATAAAAAAATAATGGAGGAGACAATTTCAGAAAACCTTGGCAAGACTTTTACAAGCTGATGCAAAATGAAAGGGGGAAAACCCAGGAATATCATCTCCATGGTAACAGTATCACTGTAAAGATAATGATAGACTTATCAACCCTGATGAAAACAATGACCCACCACAGTTCCAAATGACTCATGATGAAACATGCTATCCCACCTCCACATAAATAGCTAATGTATTTTTCTCAGTTTTTCCTTGGGTTTTTTTGTTTGGGAGGGGAGGTGGGATGAACGGGGAAGATTACAGCTAATGCAGAAATTAATTTTGAATGACTATACATATTAATAATAGGTTTTGGTTTTCTTGCCTTCCCATAGGGGGAGGGACTGAGAATTTGGAACTGAAAAAAAAAGTTTATGCTAAAAAAGATTTTTTTAAATGTTTTAAATAAAAGAGCAAAGGAGCTCACAAGGTACAACCCAAGATGATCTACTCTGCAAATCTGAGCCTAACCATTAATGGAAAAAGATAAAAACATCAATAAAAAACAGGCATTTGAAATTTACCTTCAAAAATGAAAAATTATTTCCTTTTCAAACACAACAAACAACAGAAATACAAGAAGGGTAAATAAATATAGCAACCAAGAACAATACCAACAGAGAGACCACCAAGATTTCTAAATGCACACAAAGAGACAAGGGTGAAAGCATATGTCAAATAGAAGTGAAAGTATAGAAAATGGCCTCAAATACCACAAACTAAAACAACCTAACACTCCACTTACTCATTCGTTGATATGATTTTGTGGAACTAAACTGCAGAAATGAATAAAAGGGGTAAGGGAAGGAATAGAAAGGAATAAGTAAAGTACCCTAATCAAGTCTACTAAGGGAAACTAACCTCTTGAAATCTCTCAGAGATCCTACAGATTTGGGAAAGAAGGCAAAAGGGGGAAAATGTTAAACAGAGGAAAGAGGGGTAAATCTCCCTTCAATGCTAAGTGGTATAATGGATAGAGTGCCAGACCTGGAATCAAGAAGACTAATTCTCTTCCTGAGTTCAAATCGGGCCTCAGACACTTAGTAGCTATATGACCCTGGGTAAGTCACTTAACCCTGTTTGCCTCACTTTCCTCATCTGTAAAATGAGCTGGAGAAGCAAATGGTAAACCACTGTTTGTATCTTTACCAAGAAAACCCCAAAACACAACTGAAAAAATGACTGAACTATAGTAAATCCTTCAACTGTGCGAAGTGCTGATGAATACTATGGAAGGGAGATAGGGACTTTACAACAAGGTATGATCCTCAGGAATTTGGTAGATCTCTCATCCAGCCCCATGAAAAAGGGAATCAGAGCTCACTCCTCCAGAGCAACTGACACCCAGAAAAGTGGGAAGGCATGGACCAGGGAAATAATTTTGAGACAAATGGGGGGAAAATAATCAAGGAGAGGGCAACGGTCAATAAAAAACTACACAATTAGTGAAATAGGAAAATTCCTACTGTGGGGCAGTATCCTCTGTATTACCCACAGGAATTGATATTTTTAAGAGAGGCACAAGAAATAAAAAATGGGTGGGAGGTTGAAGATCTATCTAAAAAATAATTGATAGAAACTATTTAGAACTCAAATAGGTACCTTATAGCTTTAATTACATGAAGCATAGAGAGAATAAAGGGAGTGCTTGAGAGGTAAAAAGAGCCATGAGAATAAATTAAGCTAAAATAATTGAAAAGAAAAGTTTTTCTTTAGAGGAAGAAGATAAAAAATCCTAAATTGGAAAAACAAACACAATGTTATATACAAATGGGGGAAAATTTAATCCTCTCACAATTTAAACTATGAATGGAATAAACAATCCAATAAATGAAAAAGAATGACATTGTATCAGAAAACAAAACCAATTCACTATGTATCTGAAATACATTCTTTGAAAAAGAGATACACAGAATAAAAATGAAGGACTTGATCTTCATAGAGGGTTTCCTCCCTTCCCCACCCTTTTTAATGTAAAGCCCTTTTGATTAGAAATCAACAATACACAAAATATTGACAAATGTTGTAAAGTGTATCCCTTTCTGTATCAGCAATGCCATATTCACAATGCCTATAGAGATTACAAATATGCTGATATAATTATCCATTAGAAAATACGTCATGTTTGCCATATGAGGAAATAAACTAGAAAATTTATTAAGATACCAAAAGACTGAGTCCCAAAACCAGAAAGTGAAAGCCATCAGAGTAGTTATGACATTGGCACAGGTAGATAAAGTAGAAAGCACCCACATTTTCAAGCCTTTAAAACAGAACAGGCTACCTCAGGCAAAGGTCCTCCTCTCCCCACTCACAGCAACCACCCAGCGTCCTGGAAGAGCGCTCCCAGCAGCTCCGGCCCCTGGCAGTCCTCAGCAGGAGTCCTTAGCAGAAAGTCCTTAGCAGTTCTAACTCAAAAAGGGCTTCGCGCTGCCACTGCCTCTGCTGCTGCCGCCGTCACCACCACCGCCAGCCACCGAAGGAACGCTAGCTTGGCTTCCGCTTCCTCTTGCTCCGCCCCTTCCTGCTACGTCAGCAAGTCCAACGGGGCATGGAAGATCTTTAAATCCCATAACCCTTACACTTTCTCAGACAACATACTGGATTAATTCAACAAGCTGACAGTCCAGACACTATACATCTATGTGCTTTTCACATAATAATATTATTTTTCCTATATTGCTATTTTATCTCCATGGTAAATTAGGCTTAGTAGAACATAAGCTCTTTAAAGGCAGAGGCTGTGTCTTATCTAAACTCATTATCTCCTTAAGTACTCAACACAGTGGGTTATACACAGAAAACATCTAAGAAAATATTATGCATACTTATTCTAGATATGTCTCTATTGGGTTAGCATGCTATACATACTTATTAATGGACTGCCTGCCCCTTCGCCCAGGGGATAACTAACTCAACATTGGGGCTGGCCAGGGGAAAAGCAGCAGCCCTAGATGATCACTGGATTGTGAGTAAATCAACCAAACCTTATGCCTCTATAACCAGCTACAGAATTAAGCCCCTGTAACCTGTGAATCTTATTTTTGAAGATCAGCTCATCAGGTTTCCAGACAGAAAGAAAGATTTACCATGTGCCCTACTACAAAACCTATAACCACCATCCTTGCTTTTCACCTCCTGCTCAGTAAATAATAATACCCACAGTAAAAAAAAAAATCATACCCACAGGACTACTGCTACAGGGAAGTTTGTGACGATGTACTATCCTATGGCTCCAAAGAATAGCTGTAATTCAATCTGCTTGACTCAGAGTCAGGGGTGCTTTGACACTGTTCCCTCAAACTCATCTGTGTCATCCCCTTACCTTTCCATGCCCCCATCCCATTTTTCTATTGAGCTAACCAACTTCTCATCATACCCCTTCCATCTTCCAACACTCCTTTGGGTTTCATTCCATTGACAGGTTACCACCACCACCCCCATCCAAATCCTGGTGTTTGTTCTGTGTTGGGCTTTCTCCTGGATCCAAGAGTTTAGGATCTAACTCAGAGACATCCTCTCTACCCCAAATTTTGTGCTTAAGTTAAGCATTTCAATTTGCAATGAGATACCTTCCAGTATGTCCTTCCTCCTAGTACATTAAATTCAATTCTCATAATCTACACATTTAACCAAATTCAGAAAGGTAAAGATCCTTGAAGGGGAGTAGTCTTGGTATGAAACGGCTAAAAAGCAGCAGGCTGCCTGGTGAGCTATGTGTACAGAAACCTCTTATGGAGAATTCTCACCAGTCAGAAGTCCAAGGACCAGGATGGAAGCTGGAGAGCTGGTCAAAGTTAGAGTCATGGCAAGAAGATGGCCCAAGTGCAACAGGTGTCATGGAAGGTCAGGGTACACCTAGTTAAGAAAACCTCTCACAGATCATGAGAACAAGTTCCCAGGATGGAAGATGGAGAGAACTCTAACCAGTCACAGGCCAGTTCAGGACTCCAGGCTCAGAGCTGGAGAGCACCAGCCACATCAAATGGGGGAGGCACAGCAGGAACCCTCACCAGCCAAAAGATCAGGGGCAAGGGAGATAATCTTCCCTGTGGGCATGTGGGTGGGGTGTGGAGTGGACAGGACCCCTAGGTAAGGACTGGAGAACCATAGGGCTGACAGGGAAAGGGCCCTCATCAGCCAAGGGAGCAGAGTGGATTAGAGAATTGAAGAAGGGGTGTGCAGGATCCCTGAGCAGGAGCTGGAGAATCAGGAGAGGGGCAGGAGCATCTTTGAGGAGGGGAAGCAGAAAGCCAGGGAGAAAGGGAGAGGACCCTCATAAGTTGGAAGGACCCAAGGGCAGGAGCTGGAGAACTTTCTGCAACAGAGAGGATTAAGGGGGCAGGACCAGCAAAGAGCCCTTTGCAAAGTGGCCAGAAAGCAGTAGGCAGCAGGGTGAAGCTGGGTCAGGTCAGTCTGGAGACCTGGAGCCATCAGGAGCAGGAGTGGAGCATGGCAGCTGGAAGCTGGTTACAACATTGGATCCCCAGCTTGAAGGTGGCCAGGTTGCAGCAAGCAGCGTGACGGATCTCCGTTGGACTGGCTGGTTAATTAGACAGGAGAACCAAGACAGGCACCAAGGAAAGAGCTGGAGAGAGTCATAAGGGAAGAGTCAAGAGTTGGTCTGGATGGGTTTCCCTACAGTACTCTGACATCAATCAGGAGTTGATGGGGAGGTGGAGCTTGATTGCTCTTATTAATCAGGAACTGGGAGGCAGGAAGTTGGCTGAACTCTCACCAGACAGGAGCTAAGGACCCAAGAGTGAGGGGCAGCAGCTGAAGCATTCTCCCAATCATAATTTGAGAAGGAGAGGAGCAAGAGGACACATAACCAATCAAGGGCACAGTACTCCAAGGTTGGAGGATTTAGGGTATCCTCACGAATCCAAACTTAAGGATTAGGGGTTATAGAGCTCTCACCAATCAGGATCAAAAGGCCCATTGGTGGGAAGAGCTAGAATATTCTCACCAATCAGGAGTTGAGAGGAAGAACTACTGTAGTAAGGTAACCCAAATCACATGCCACCTGATTTGGAGCCCACCATTAAGCCCCTTTATATTTGTCTTTGTCTTTCTCCTAAACCCCGTAACTGCTTGTAATAGCTTAAAGGCATAGTCCTGGGTAAGAGTAACCCAAGGCATAGTCCCCTGCTCCCTTATCTGTCCCTTAAGTTATTATTTCCCTAAGTTAGTACTTCCCTAAATCAAAAAGCCTTGAAGCAGCATTTTGTATGATATTTTGTAAGGATTATGGTGCAAGTGTGCATGGAGATCATAGGGCAAGTCTATCCCATGCAAGAGACCACCCTGTTCTGGGATGCTGACCCAGCAAGGTCCTCCACCCAGAATGCTGACCAAGTAGGGTCCCCTACACCCTTCACCCAGAAAATGACCCTGCCCTGTTCCATGACCCCAGCCTGTTCAGGGAATTCCACTGCCCCTGTGGCCTCCACCCTGGTTTAGGAGGGACCCCTGTCACACCTTGCGCCATGTTTCCCAAATTAGCCCTGAGCTATAGATCTAACCAATGGCTGTTCTTGGCTTTTGTATGTCATTGCTTAGGCTAGCTCCCCTCCCCAATTGTGGTTTTTGCCTGTATAAGCCTTGCCTGCACCCCAATTCAGGGCTGCCTGATTTCAGTCATGCGCTTGATCAATAAATCCATATTTCAATTTTCCTAAAACCCAGATCTCAGCTCGCTCTTATTCTCTTCACAACACTACTAAAGTGGAAATGAACTCATAACCAATCAGAAGCCCAGGATGAGAGTTCAAACAGAAGAGTCTTCTCACCATTCAGGGGCCTATGGTCTCACCACCCATGGGGAAGGCTGAGTGGCACAAGACTGTCACAAAAGGACCAGGCAGCCTGGTTGGGCTAGGTCGGGCCAGTCAGGAGCTCACAACAGGGCCCCAGGGTAAGGGCTTGGAAACATGGGACCCAAGTGCAGGAGCTTAGAGCTGGAGAACTCAATAATCAGGCACAGAGGGCCCTAGGATTTATGTCTTAGAACTCTCCTTCACAAATGCAAGGTATAGCGAGTGTGTGGAGTTCAGGCCAAGTGTGAAAAACTTACCAACCAGGACACAGGGCACATTTCTGAAACTGGAAAGCCCCACGCGGGTGAGGAGAAGATAGGCACTGCAGGAATAGCAGCAAGCAGCCTGGCTGGTCTGGATTCCTTGTAGTTAGGAGGAACCATCCCCAGTGAGGTGGCAGAGCCCCAGGGCAGGAGACTCTCACTAGTCTGGGGCACTGAATGCTACCAAGAGCAGGAAAGGAGGTTCCTAGACAAGGAGCCATTCCACTCCATTTCTCAAGTCTCAGAGGTGGTGGGCCATACAGTGCCCTGGGGGGCCCTGGAAGGGGGGCAGCCTGTAGAGTCTGGTGAAATTGAGGGGCCTTGAATAAAAATAAGGGGGTGGTAGAAGCATAAAGAAAGACAATAAGAAAATTCTGAAAAACAGAGTGTACATGATCCATTTGTTGTGTAAGAGTTAAAGTCATAGTGATTGCATTATTTTCCAAATAAACACACAAAATGCAAGTTCTAACCAATTAGTGCTCAAGTCCCAGGACAGGTCTTAACAAGCCAAGTGTTGGCAGGCATTGTCAGGAAGTCCAGCAGCACTATGTGTGTAAATAGCATGCTTACAACAGGACACCATACAGCGCCATATTACATCATCAAAATTCCAATGTAGGAAAAAAAACACAAATATATAATAAAGTATTAAATTTGAGATGCATCATTTTAAAAAAATATATGTTATATATTTTTGGAAATGACACAAATTTTTTTAAAAATTGCAAAGGGTTAAAGATTTCCAGGGGAACGCTGCATAACTTTTTTGCAAAGGAGTAGACAGGCCAAATAAGTTTGGGAACCTCTGATCTAGGTAAAGCCAGTTAGAGGAAACGCTCACCACTCAGAAGTACAGGGCCCAGAGCTGACTTCCACAAGAAACCATAGCAAAGTAAGATGAGCGCATGTAGACAGTCTGCCCCTGACTTGTTATCAATTAATCTCAACAATGGCAGAGCCCCGGGGGGCAGAGCCAAGATGGCGGAGTAGAAGCATGACCTTCCCGCAGCTCCGGCTTCCACCCTCCCCAATCCATGTAAAAAGGGGACTCTAAACAAACTTTGGAGCTTCATAACCCACAAAATGACACAGAGAAGCTAACCTCCCTCTGAGGACAGCCTGGCAGGATGGCAGGAATCCAGCACAGCGCTCTGGGAGCCAAGCCCAGCCCTGCGCTGAGGCTTTAGCCCCAGGGCAGGCCTGACCAGCCACTGGCCAGAGGGACTCCAGATCAGCAGCAACTGTGGCTGTTTCCAGATTTATCAACACATAGACACAAAGGACAAAGTGAGAGGTCAGTACAGTCTGGACTTTGGGACCAGTAAGTGGGAGTGCTTGGCTTTTACCCCCAGGGCGAACAGCCTCTGAGACACCTGCACAGCCAGCCAGCGCCATGTGGCGGCTTCAGCTCTTGGCCTGCAAAGTGTAGGGGAACCAAGCACCAGTCTGAGGGGTAATCGCTCTTGCTTTAACCTTCTTGGATCTGGATTGCTGTCTAGGGTGGAGGTCCTGGGGTGTGTGTCCAGCTTGCCAGAGCATGTGGAGTCCTCAGAGAGGGCACCCATCTAATACCTCCAGCAACTGAGAAAACCCCAGCGTTTGGGATGAAAGCTCCCCTGTCTGGTGGCAGAGTCCTACTGTGGCAAAAAGCCCAAAAGTCAAATAATTGAGTGGCAAAATGAGCAGGCAAAGGAAACAAAGCAGACAGAAGATTCCAACATTACATTCCTATTTTGGGGACAAAAAGGAGCAAAGCATGGAACAGGAGGAAAACAGTGAAGTCAGAACTCCTGCACCAAAAGCTTCAAAGGAAAATACAAGCTGGTTACAGGCCATAGAGGACCTTAAGAAAGATTTTGAAAACCAAATAAGAGAAGTGGAGGAAAAATTGGGAAGAGAAATGAGAACAATGCAAGAAAATTATGAAATGAGAGTCAACAGCCTGACTGAGGAAAATAATACCTTAAAAAACAGACTAACTCAAATGGCAAAGGAGGCCCAAAAAGGCAATGAGGAGAAGAATGCCTTAAAAAGCCAAATTTGCCTGATGGAAAAAGAAACTCAAAACCTCAATGAGGAGAATCATTGCTTCAGAATTAGATTGGAACAAATGGAAGCTAATGACTTTATGAGAAATCAAGATGCTGTTAAACAGATCCAAACAAATGAAAGAATAGAAGGCAATGTGAAATATCTCATGGGAAAAACCACTGACCTGGAAAATAGATACAGGAGAGATAATTTAAAAATTATTGGACTGCCTGAAAGCTGTGACCAAAGTAAGAACCTAGAAATCATCCTCCAGGAAGTTCTCAAAGAAAACTGCCCTGATGTTTTAGTACCAGAGGGCAAAATAGAGGTTGAAAGAATCTACTGATCACCTCCTGAAAAAGATCCCAAAAATAAAACTCCTAGGAATATTATAGCCAGGTTCTGGAATTCCCAGATTAAGGAGAGAATATTACAAGCAGCCAGGAAGAAGCAATTTGAATATTGTGGAAACACAATCAGGATAACTCAGGATCTGGCAGCTTCTACACTGAGGGATCGAAGGGCTTGGAATATGATATTCCAGAAGGCAAAGGAGCTGGGATTAAAACCAAGAGTCACCTACCCAGCAAAACTGAGTATCATGGTTCAGGGGTAAATATGGTCATTCAGTGGAATAGAGGACTTTCAAGCATTCTTGATGAAAAAACCAGAGTTGAATAGAAAATTTGACATTCAGATCCAAGAAGCAAGAGAAGCATGAGAAGGTAAACAGGGAAAAGGAATCATAAGGAACTTATCAAAGTTGAACTATTACCATTCCTACATGGAAAAAATAATAATTGTAACTTATGAAACTTTTCTCAGTAGTTGAAGGGAATAGAAATATATATATATATATGTCCATATATGAAGGTATATGGACATATGAATACATATGTGAATGTGTGTGTATATGTTTACAGGTATACATAGAAAGAGGGCACAGGACCAATTTAACAGGAAGGGATGATACTTAAAAGGTGAAATTAAGAGGTGAGAGGGGAATATAATGAGAGGAGATGGGAGAGACAGATTGGGGTAAACTATCTCATACAGAAGAGGCAAGGGAAAATGGTTACAATGGAGGGGAAGAATAGGAAGGCGAAAGAGAATGGGTCAACCTTATTCCCATTGAATTTGGCTTGAGGAGGGAGTGAAATACACACTAAAGAGGGTATCTCACCCTCCAGGAGAAGGGGGAGGGGGAAGGGGATGAGAGGAGGGATGATAGAAGGGAGGGTAAGTTGAGGGGGGAGGGAGGTTGGAAGCACTCACCTTTGAAAATAGACGGGATCAAAGTGGAGAGTAGAGTGGGTGGGAGGTGGGATGGGAGGGAGGGAAGTGTAGTCAGTCTTTTACAATGTATCTACTATGTTATTGTTTTGCGTTAGCAACACATGTGCAACCTATACTGAACTGGGTATCTTCCCAGTAGGGGTGGGTGACAGGGAAGTAGAGGAATGAATCTGGAATTGAAAGTTTTGAAATCAAATATTCAAATATGTATATATATATATATATATAAAATGTATACATGTGTGTATATATATATATATACTATTATTAATACCATCTTACATGTAATTGGGAAATGGGATGTGCTGGCACTGAGGCATAGAGATCCACTGGAAAAGTGGTAAGGGGTTTGGGGGAAAATATGGGAGAGAGCAGATTGGAGGAGGGGATATCCTGTGGGACTGCTATTTTGGGCCGGTGGGTGGGGGAGAAATGGGGAGATTTGTAACTCAAAATATAGCGGAAACGGATGATGTAAATCAGAAGTTAATAAAGCATTAAAAAAATTTAAAAAAAAAATGGCAGAGCCCCAAGGCAGGGCATGGAGCATTTTCACCAATCAAGCTCAGGTCCTACTGCTTGCGACAACCTGAGAACCAATAATAGGAAAGGGAGGCAGGGCATGAAGATGGCCAGATAGAAGCAAGAATCCTAATTGGTCTAGATCAGTTACTGATGGAAAATTCTGACCAATCAATAGGCAGGAATTTAGGCTAAAGTTGAAGAAACTCACCAATCAGGAAGGCAGAACCCTAGGGTGGGCCTCAAATGACCCACGTGGTGGGTGTGGTTGAGGCAAACTATGAAGGACTCTTACCAAAAGAAAGGGCAAGGGAGGGGCAAGGGAGCAGCCAGAGTCGGGATGGGTCCCATCTCATCCACTAATCCAGGATCTTGACTTTATAGTCCTGTCTCCTTAATTTTAATCTCTACTAAACTATTCCCAAATCTCCATTGTTTGAAAAACAAAGACAATGACAAAAAACCTGCATTTGATCTGTCATCCACTCAAGTTATCCTATATAGTCAGTGAAACCAAACTCCTACAAAAACAGTTTTTATTTAATATTTTCATTTCCTGCCCCTTCCTCAGTTTCTTCACCTGTAAAATGGGGCTACTAATAAGACCTACGTCCTTGGGGTTATTGTGACAACAATGAAATCACTTGTAAAGCGCTGCAGAAATGCTAACTATTATTATTCTCAATACTACAGATAGACCCCACCTCCCAAATAAGATTGCTCTCACCTAAATGACCAATGATCTTTGCTAAATCTAATTTGCCATATTTTTCTCAACCATAATCCTCGACATCATTGAGCATTCCCTTCTCCTAGATACTCTCTCTTCTCTTGATTTTTGTGCACTGATCTGTCTTGGGTGTCCTAGGCATCTAGCTCTTCCTTCTCAACCTTCTTTGCAGTATCATCATTCATGTCCCTCCCCAGTGTATCAGAGTGCCCCAGGATTCCATCCTATCCCCTCTTTCTGAACTCCCTTGATGAAGCTAATCAGCCCCCATGAGTTCAATTATCATCTCCGTGCATATTACTTCCGGATCTATTTGTTTTAAAAAATACCTTTATTTTAATCAGTTAAGAAAATTTGTTTGGCCTTCTCCCCACAGCTGAGTATTTAAGAAAAACAAAACCCATTACAAATATGAATAGTCAATCAAAACAATCCATATCAGCCATGTCCAGAAAAAGTATTTGTCTCATTCTGCATTGAGTCCTTCGCTTCTCTATGGAGATAACATATTTCACCATCATTCCTCTGGAATCGAGGCACATTGGGAAGAGCTCAGCACAATGTATCCCATCACACATAAAACATAACTTGTTCAACCATTTCCCAATTTAAGGGCTCAGACTCCTCAGACTGCCATTCTGTATTATCCCAAAGAACTAGAAATATTTTTGTGCATCCCTAGTATGCTTTGCCTAGGACTAATCTCTCCATTAATCTACCCTCCCTCTCATTCTCTCTCACCCACTTTCCCTCCTATTTCCCTGTTGAGTGAAATGCATACAGGTACCCAAATGTGTGTATTCTTCTTTCTTTGGTCCAGTCCAGATGAGAGTGAGATTAGAGTTATCAGCTGCTCCTCCCCACCCCATCCCTCCTGGTTTGTTTACCTGCCTACTTGCCCACCCTAATTATATGAGATGATTTCCCTTAACCTTTTTTTTTTTCCCAAGGGCCTCCAACATGAGTTATTCATCCCCTCTCTTTCTATTCTTTTCTTAAGATCATCAAGACAAAACAGAACCATTTCCAGGCTTTGTCTAATTGGACTATGACCCCTGATGATGATAGGAATCGGAGGGGACACATGAATCATCACCCAATATTAGAAAGTGAGTTTATCCTTGTTTAGTCTTTTATCATTGTTTATTGATGTTTACCTTTGCATGATCTACTTCACTAGATTGCTTGAACTTCAAAGGTTCTAAGAAGTTCTGATCTTTGCATCAGGAATACTTAAAGTCCTCTATTTCATTAAAAATCCATTTTCCCCCTAGAACATTATTATTCAGTTTTTCTGAGTAAGTTATTCCTATTGACCCATTCTAATTTTCAGGGACAGTGTTGCCTGTAAAAGGTTTTATACCCCTTGTGCCAAGTTGTTAATTCCCTTTCCAATTCTTTCTTCCATAGTTGTCATTTCTTTTCCAATTTTTTTTCCTCAAGTGTTCTCATTTCATTTATAAAAACATTTTTTACTCTTTTTTTAAAATTCTTGCTTCATCTCTTCCAGAAATTCTAGTTGAATTTTTACCCAGGCTGTTTTTCTCTGAGGCTTCGCTTATAGATGTTTTAAAGTCTTTCTCTTCTAGATTTGTGCCTTGAGCTTCCCTACCACTATAATAGCTCTTAGGGTGGGATTTTTTGTTTCTTCATTCTTCTAGCCTGACTTTGAACTTGATGTTAGGGCTGGGCTCTGTGGCAGCTGTGGAGGAAGGGTCTAGGCTGGTCTTGTTGCTGCTTTCTTGGGGAATTGAGTGCTGTGTTTTTCTAGGCTCTCAGACACAGGCTGGGTAACTGCAGGTTTTCAGTGCTACCAGAGTAGGTCCATTTAGGAAAAAGTCTGTACCCCCCCAACCTCTCCACCCCCCACCTCCTCCCACCCAAGCTGAGATCTGCAAGTTCTTGATCTAAGCTGAAAAATTCTGTTGGTTCAGAGTAGCTGAATTGTAGGCTCTTCTTTAGTCTAGGATTCCTGCCTCTTGAGGCTGGGTTAGATGCTAAAAATGATACCTTGCTCTGTACCTGGGGTCTGCGCCTCATGGCTACTACTACTGGTTTTTCAGCTTCTTCCTTTTTGCTATACCACCATACCTGGAACAGGACCTCCCCACCCTGAACCACCATACCCTGAACAGTTCCCTTCTCAGTCTGCCTTGGGTTTCTTACCTGGAACTAGTTCTTGGGTGACAAAGCTTCCAGTTCACCCCTGCCCCCATCACAGTGACAGGTAAGGGTCTGGTGCTACCATGGTATGAATCTGGAACCTCCTCTTGCCCTGCTTCACAGCCTATCTCTAGGTTTTGGATTGCTCCAGCCCTAGTTTCTATTATCTACAGACCACCCCTATACTGAGTATTGGTTTCTACCACTGTGCCATCTTGGCTGCTTCTATCTATCTAATCCTAGTATCTCTCCTGAACTCCAATCCCTTCATCAACTACCTATTGAATGTGTCTTATTGAATATCCCAATATAATTCAAACTCATATGATCATCTTGGGATCATAGATCATAGGATCATGTATTTAGAACTGAAAGGAAACCTAGAAGTCATCTAGTCTAACTCCTAACTTTACAAAGGAGGAACCAGAGACCCAGAGAATACCAAAAAGCATGGAGGAAAGTACTTAATATGGGCCAGGCATTGTGCTAAGGACTGAGGACACAAAGAAATGCAAAAGTGGTCCCATTTCACAAGGAATTCACATTTTAATGGAAAACATGGAAATAATATAGAAACATGTATACACAAGATACATATGTGGTAAATCGTAAGTATTATCAAAGAAAAGGCATCAAAGGAGATTGGGAAAGGCACCTTGTAGAAGGAAGGATTTTAGCTAAGACTTGAAGTAAGCCAGATCACAGAAGTGAGGAAGGAGAACATTCTGGGCATGGGGGACAGCCAGTGAAAACATAGGGTCCAATTTCCATATTACCCACATTCAAAAATGTGTGTGTCATTGTGTATATTCAGTCCATCACCACTCTGTCAAGAACTGAGTAGTATTCTTCATAATCTGGGCTTTTTATCCTAATTGGCCATTGCACTGATCTGAGTTCTTAGGTCCTTGACAGTTGTCTGTTTTTTACAGTGTTGTTACAGTACAAATTGCTTTGGCTCTGCTCCTTTCACTCTGTATCAGTTCATGCAAATCTTCCCATGTTTCTCTTAAAACCAACCATTTCATCATTTCTCACAGTGTAATAGTACTCCATTCAATTCATATACCCAAGTGTAATATACACTTTAAACTGGTCAAGATGTGGGGATTTCCACAATAACTTAAGCAGGGCCAATACAAGAACTTAGACAACAAGGAAAGAGGTCAAAGGAACAATCTAGTGACTTGGCAGTATTGATCTGGGATCCTAGGCCTTTTTTTCCCCCAAAGTGTACAATGAACTACTAACCCCCTTAGTAGAAGGAATCAGAAGCTTGAGTGTATCCCTCCATCCATACAGTGTGTGTGGATTGAGATGAATTAGAGGGACACAGGTCACAGATCACACCAGAAGTGGAAGCTGAGTGATGATGAGTCTCCAATTTAACCTTAAAAGCTATGTATCATACTAGTGGCTGCCCTCCCCTATCACCAGGAGAGGTACACTCTGTCAAAGGCACAGATGTATAGAGTCTCTGATTTTTGCAAAAGGCACCTACCTGAATGAAAGTGCTCATTGTAAAACAAGACCTTTTTTCCTTCCTAAAAGCACATCCTAGAATGAGGGACATAGCCTCAGGTATTTTCCTACTGGTCCAGACTCTTGAGTTCCTCCATTAGCTCTCCCACTGTGGTGCTGTATATGATAGAGAGGAAAATGGGAAAGGAAGGCCTCAGAATAAGCTTCCACTTAAGGATTAATGAGTCAAATCTGAGATAAGTTATCTTTATAGACAGCTCCACAGAAAAGATCTCTCTGATCTCTGACTAGTTTGCCAGCACACCCACAGATTTCCCTAAGATCTCCATTCTACTGAGATACAATCAAGACTGATTCTTCACTTCCATTGGAAGAAGCCACAGAAATCCACAGCATACTCACATACTAGTTGGAGGATGAGGGAAAGGCTCAAACAGCACACTGCTCTCTTCAGCCTGCCCTGGTCTGCCAGACAGCTGACCCACAGTGACTTTGCTTTGCAAATTCTGCCTCTCCAGAACAAAGGCCAGTCTCCAGATAACCACCAGCAAACGGGAGCTGATGCCTTAGCTCATTATTCCCCCTGGGAAGTCTGCCTTAGGTTGCGATTCCTGGCTGTCTGTTGACTGCTGGCATGTGCTTCCTGAATCCTCATACTAGCTACTCCTTGGCGAGCTCTCTGCTGTCAGGAGAGACATATCTACCCAGGAAGCAGTCAGGTCTGTTTACTCATTTAATCTGTTTAGCAGCCCCAGGGAATGTCAGACTCTGCTTCCTACTGCCCCAGTGATAGCCTAGACAGGAGTCTAAGGCAGGGAGCACAGCTGCCCCAAGGGGACAACAAATTGAGGGGACTAACTCGGGCATTTTGAGGGACAGGGGTTTGTAGGAAGAGTATGCTGCTGATGGCTGGTCAGTGACACAGGGAAGCAGCTAGCACATTTATACATATACATACATACTATGCATTTATGCATGCATACACACATATACAATCAGTCCTTACTTAAATCTATGCCACCACCAAAATAAAACACATCATAGGATCTTCAGAGGCTATTTAGCTCAACCTTCCTTATTCTATAACTGGAGGAAACAAAAGCCCAGACAAGGTCAGTGACTTGTCCAAGGTGACACAGTTAGTGAATGGTCATCTGATTCCACATTCACTCCAAAGGTAGTCAACACAGCTTTGACTTGAATAGCCATCTCTCTATAATCAGGAGAACAGAGGTGGACTATGGGAGAGTTCTGATGCTTTCACCTCACCCCTTCCTCTCTGCCTTCACAATTGCACTGTAAATTTTGAGTGTAAGCTTACTTGGCAAAGTCAGCACTCTCCATTTGTGTAGCCCAGAACATGCTGGGAACAGCCCATAAATATTCATAAATAATGACAACGGCATACATTCTGCACAGATGGAATTGTACTAGCATGAGGGATTTTTTTTTAAGCAAGATGTGTATCTACCTTCTGTGGTCTCCTAGTCCTTTGCCTTTTAACAAGCTAGAGCAATAATACATTCTTGTCCTGCCTGCCTGGACACAAAATGCAAAATGTGCCCTGTAGGTTCCTAAGACATGATCACTTTTAAGTTTCAATAGCTTAGCCAGGTCACATAACATAATTTTTGGAATGCTCAAAATCATGCATAAGAGGAAAGTTTCTGACATTCATTCTACATCTTTCTTATATCTCCTTGTCTAGAGCACAACTCAACCTTTTCTGTGTCATGGCCGCCTTTGGCAGTCTGATGAAACCTAAGGACCTCATCTCAGAATAATGTTTTTAAATGCCCAGAAGAAAATACTTATGCTTACAAAGGAAAACAGTTATAATGAAATACAGTTATCAAGGACAGCTAGCTGCCATGGTGGATAAAGTGCCCAAGGCTGGAGTCAGAAAGGCCTAACTCCAAATCTGGCTTCATATACTTACTAACAATGTGACCCTGGGCAAGTCACTTAACACTGCTTGCCCCAGTTTCCTCATCTGTAAAATGAACTGGAGAAGGAAATGGCAAACCACTCCAGTATCTTTGTCAAGAAAACCCCAAATGGAATCATGAAAGGTCAGATATGACTGAAACAACTGAACAATAATAGTTATCAAATAAAAAAAAATTCACAGGACCTCCCCCCCTCCCAGGTTAAGTACTTTTGGTCTAAAGCTGACGATGATTTTTTTTTTGGTGGGGGGCAGGGAGGGGACACATAAAGGCACTTTATCAATTTCTCACTTGAAATCTTTCCTTGTATCCAACCACAGAGCCAAAAATCTGTGTGATTCAAGTACAATGCATTTTTGCCCCTATGGGAGAGATAACAAAGTTCTCTTCATCCTTAGAGTTCAAGCATTTCATAAATGTCATCCCAGCATCCCTTCAGGAGAAGAAGCAGCTTTCACATCATCATGTTACAGACTCTTTGAGACAAGAACATGTCCAAGGTCACTCAAGTCACTAGCCGAGGCTGGAACAGAAATAGAAGATTTCTGACTCCTGTTTCCTGTTTCGCCACTAACCCTCCCTCCTTTCATCAGATTACAGCTCCTTTAGCGTCACATCTTGTGAATATAGGCCTGCACCTACTTCTGGGAGCGCACATGAAATGATGGTAAAGGTGGCCTATCTCATCCTTGGAAATGCAGTTATTGAAAACCAATTAAACAAGGAGCCTTCTCCCCCTGCCAAAAGGTGAAAGATGAATCAGAGCCTGCTGCTGACAGACATGAATTGTGTAATAAACACAAAACAGAATGACAAAAGGCATAGGAATAATATTTGCTACAGGCCTTCCCCAAACAGAATAGGCACTTACAAATGAGTGGATCTTTTGATAATCTTCCTTTCTTTTCAGTTATAATTCTTCCCAAGATACAGGCTGGATATAAGCAGTTGCCTAGGAATACAAAAGTCTCATTAACTTTTTGTTTGCTTTGTTATATCAATTTTTGCTTTGTTTAGTGCCAGAATTTTATGGCAAGAATTACTGTTTAGTTTTTTCCCCCCTCCAAGAAACCACTCCCCCCAAAGAAAATAACACATAGAAAGAGTAGAATGTTTTCTGGACCACTAACTATTATTTGGTGTTAAACCTTAAAATGGGGATAATGACATTTGTATTATCCACCTCAGAGTTTTTAGCAAAGCATTTTGCAAACCTTCAAGTGCTATAAAAAATAAAAATAAAATATAAGTATAATATATAAATATATTATATATAGCATAATATATAAATATATTAAATATTGTAATATATACATATATTGTACATAATGTAAATATATTAGATTATATATAATTATAAATATATATGATATAAATAAATAACATAAGTATTTTACATTTGTATGGTGGTTTACAAAGCACTATAGCATGTATTATCTTGTTTGATCCTCAAAACAACCCCATAAGGTAAGTAGGACAACTTTTATTATCTTATTTTACAATAAGGAAACAGGCTCTGGAATGCCATGTGATTTACCCATAGTCACAGAGCTAGCGGTAAACCAAGAAAGTCCATGTCTTGCAACTCTAAAGTCCAATGCTCTTTCTCCAGTAATCTTTCTTGTACTAACTGCCTTCTATTTACATATAGAAAACACATAATATTATTGTTCTATGGCTTATTTGTGGAAATGATGCCATTTCATCCTGGATTAGAAAAAGTAACTGTCCATTCACCAGTTCTCACATTCAAACACCAGGAGAACAAGCTAAGGAGGCAGAAGCCAGGTGGTGCAGTGGATAAAGTTGTGGACTTTGAGTCAGGAAGACCTGTGTTCAAATACAGCCTTAGACACTTAGCTGTGTGACCCTGGGCAAGTCACCTAACCCTGTTTGCCTCAGTTTCCTCAGCTGCACAATGAACTAGAGAAGCACATAGCAAACCACTCCAGCATCTTTGCCAAGAAAACCCCAAATTAGGTCACAAAGAGGTGAACACAACTGAAAAACGACTCAACAACAGCAACAACAAAAATAAGGCACCTGATACAATGAGACCAGGAAGGGAGGAGGCCAATTGCTGGCTTCAGCTCTGGGAGCCACATTTTAGAAAAGACATCCATAAGCTGCAAAGTGCCCAGAAGAAGGCAACCAGGAGGGCAAATCACCCCAAGATTCTGCCTGATGCGAAGTAGTTGAAACAACTGAGGAGAAGAGGGGACATAAGAGTTGTCTTTGAGTGCTTAAAATGCTTCCTTTGAAAAGAGAGATGAGACTTCATTTAAATCCCATGGTCTATAAGAAGCTTTTCCCTTAATTTTTCCTTCCACTCAGTCCTTATTTCATTCAGCCTTTGCCCGAGTTTACCCCCAATTTATCCTGTCTGTATTTTTTTCTATATACTTGTTTGCATATTGTCTTTTCCATTAGATTATGAGTTTCTTGAGAGCAGGAGCCTTCTTTTGTCTCTCCAGCATTTAGCAAACTGCCACATAGTAGGTGCTCAATTACAGCTAGCTGACTGACTTACTGACTACCTTTACAGTCTTGGTACACCTTCCCAACCTCCATGCACTCTGTGATTCATTGACATTGACCTCCCTGCTGTTCTTTAACACATGACATTCTGTCCCCCTATTCTAGATATTTTCATGGCTGCCCCCCACATCTGGAACTCTCTCCTTCCTCATTCATCTCCTGGCTCCCCTGGCTTCTTTCAGGTCCCGGCTAAAATCCTACCTTTCTGCAGGAGGCCTTTTCCAGTCTTCCTTAATCTTAATTCCTTCCCTCTAAACCTCCTCTCAATTCAGGCTGTATATGTCTTGTTTGTGTATAGTTGCTTGTGTGTTGTTTACTCCATCAAATTTCCAGCTTTTTGAGAGCAGGGACTGTTTTTTGTTTTTACCTTTTGTCATATCCCTGGTATTCAACACGATGCCTACCACATTTTTTTTTATCGTTATTCAGTCATTTCAGTTGTGTACAACTCTTCCTGATCCCATTTGGAGTTATCTTGGCAAAGACACTAGAGTGGTTTCTCATTTCCTTCTCCAGCTCATTTTATAAATTAGGAAACTGAGTAACTGTCTAAGGTCAGAGTTGAATTCAGGTCTTTCTGACTCTAGGACCAATACTCTATCTACTGTGCCACCTAGCTGCCTTGTGCCTGGCACATAGTAACCACTTCATAAATGTTTGTTGACTGATGACACTAGAGGACATAATTAGGAAAAAACAGGTGAAAGATGCAGAAGACAACCAGCTAGATGGCATTTCCTAATAATTATAACTATCTGGAAATGAAATGGGATAACTGGAGAGGTAATGGGATCCCTCTTTATAGGGGGCTTCGAGCAAATAAAGGCTGGACACTCACTGGTTAGCTGTGTTGTAGAGGGATTCTTCAAGTATAGATTTGCCTAGATCACCTGTGAGAATCTGCAATCCTGTGATGCTTACATCTGAACTCAATTCTTTGCTAAGAATGACCTTATGAACAGTGTCTTTCCTGGCAGCTTCCTGGATCTGATGGAGAACACTTTCACTGAAGTCTTACTTAATGCTGTGTGTTTAGTGTTTCACAGGTGCACCTCTTGACATTGTTCAGTCTGAGAAAGAGTGATAAAATTTAAGAGGATTGCTGCAAGAACTCCAAGACTGGAGTCAGTGAGGAAAGATGATTGGTTCCTTCCTTAGCCATACTTTTAATCAGAGCTAGCTCAGGGTTTGGGAGAGTCTGAAGGAACGTGTGGGAGAGAAGAGGCACTAGACTGCCCACCAAACTGAGTCTATGGAGCTGTTGTGCTGATCTTACTGATGGATGCCTATGAAACTTGGACAGTCTACCAGTTCCATACCAGGAAACTGAATTGCTTCCAAATAATTGTCCTGGGAAGATTCTGCAGATCACTTGGCAGGATAAAATTGAGCTCCTTTCTCTACCTAAACTGCCAAGCCTTCAAACTCTACTGCAGAAAGGGCAACTCTGATGGGCTGGCCATGCTATTTGAATGCCAAGCATATGTTTGCCTAAAATATTATTTTACAGAGAACTCACACAAGAAAGGCACTCACAAGTTGGTCAAAAGAAGCAATTCCAAATTTTTTTTTATTTTAAAAAAATTTTTAAAAAAGGGGGGCGGTGGCTAGATGGCGCAGTGAGTAAAGCACCGGCCCCGGAGTTGGGAGGACCCGAGTTTGGTTCGGGCCTCAGACACTTAACACCCACACAAAAATACTAGCCGTGTAACCTTGGGCAAGTTACTTAACCCCAATTGCCCTCCAAAAGGCAAAAAACCAAACCAAAACAAAAAGCAAAGAAGCAATACAAGGACACTCTCAGGGTTTCTCTGAAGAACTTTGGTGTGAATTGTGAGACATGAGAGATGCCCCACATCAAAGAAGGTGCTGGCTCTGCTAACAAAGCAGAATTGCAATAGCTCAAAAGAATCATGAGATGCACAAATTTAGAAACATCTCCACTCCAAATGTTCCTGTGGACTATTCATGCCCAACCTGTGGTTGAGCCCTCCAAGCTTGCACTGGTCTGATCAGCCACAGTAGAACACACTGTACGTTGACCCCAACAGAGTAGTGTCATTTTGGTCCTCTTTGAGCATAAACCAATCAACCAACTGTAATGGGAATGGGAATTTGAAGAGATTCCCTGCCCCTTAATAGACCTAGGGGGAGTTTGAAGACCTCCCCTGCTTTGAAAGTAAACTCTGCCCCCTAATAGGCTGAATGTAGTCATATGGAGCCTGTGGTGGGAGGAGTCTATGAGTAAATATTGATCTCATATTAGTTTGTGGGAAGGCTGAAAGATAGCATGGCTCTCAATGTTATTATGGCTTCTGAATATCTTTGGTACTATGATGGAATTGGCTTACTGGTTTGGGGATTCGGTTTTCTGGTGTCTAAGTAGATCCTTCAGTTATATTCTCTAGGGAGTTAGGTATATTTTGCAATTGAACATCATGGGATACTTACAGTCACAGTCTTTACTGTGATCATGGGCACTATAAATATTGCATTGGCACTACCAACTAACCATCTTTTTGCCAAAAGATTCTGAGGAAATAAATGGGCAAACCCATATCAACATCCATTTCCTAAGTTAGTACAAAATTTCTGAGTTCACAGAAAATGCTATGTCATTTGAATAGCCAAAATATAATCAAGTCTGCAAGACATTGTGTGGAATATAAAGAGGCATATAACACAGTGCCTGCTTGTAATAAGTTTATAGTCTAGATTAAGGGGAAAGGCATTAGCCTGTGAGAGCAAATAGCAACAAAATGTTTAGCATTAAAAGAAATATCACAGACACATGCATAGCTGATTGCCAAATGGATTGTACAGACATTGGGGGTAGCAAAATTTGATAGGCAATGTGATATAGTGATAAAAATATGGGATTTGAAATTGAAAGAGCTGGGTTCAAGTCCTAACCCTGCCATTGCTAGCTATATGACCTTGAGCAAGTAATGACCTCTGAATTTCAGTCTCTTCAACCACAAAATAGGAATTTTGTTTGTACTGCCCCACCTCCAGGAGTGTTATAAGGAAGAGATATAAGTAAAACACTGCATGTAAAGCATATGTATAGGGATATGAACTCTAATGGTCATTGCTATAGGCTGTGCTGATAGTGAAGGACATTCTAGAGGAGGGAAAAATTGAATTAAGTCTGGGAATCCACTAGATTTAGAAGAGTAGAGCCATTCCAAATATATCCAAAGGTGTGGCACAGAAGCAAGATGTCTTTCATGGACAGGAAGTAAACTAGCTGGTCTGGAACAGAGTTTAAGGAAAGATGAACAGTAATAAGAAAGTCTGGAAAGGAAGTTTGGAGCCAGGTTGGGGAGTATCTTAAAAAGCAGGTAGCATTAGGGCTTTATACTGTAAGTTATTTAGTTGGTAAACTGGAGCGATGGGAAATTGAAGAGTACAGGTTATGGGTTGGGTACATCCCCCTAGGTGAGGTTTTGAAATGAAGACCTTAGATGACTTCTCATAGATGATTCATCAGGTAATATCTGAATGGTGAGTAATACAATGATCTCCCTAGTCAATCTCTCCAGTGCCCAAATTAAGTGTTCAAAAAAAATCAATTATGATCAGTAAGTCATTTGAAAAACAAGGCAGAATATGGAAAAAATATATATTTATCTCAATTTTCTCCACTAGAGTTTAAATATAAGTGATGCTTTAAAATTAAAGTCAGTAGAGCAATAGGGAGGATGCCAGATTTGAGTCAGGAAGACCCAATTACACATGTATAGCAACTTTCTCTGAATAGCTCAAAGGGCTTTGCAAATAATATTTCACTTCAATTCAACAAATATTTATTAAATTCTTACTATCTATGCAAAAGGACAAAAATAAAACCATTCTTGCCCTTAGTCCATCTTTCATCTCTTTGGATTGTTGGTTTAGCCAGACCCTTTGAGAGACCAGAAGGGAGTAGATAAAAGGGGCAGGGGAGAGAGTAGCCAGAAGGAGTGAGAAAACCTGACAGGTATCACAAGGCAATTTAGGGCAGATTGCAGATTGTCACCTTAAGGAAGCTTAGGTATGGCTCGTGTTTAGAGTCTTACCAAGAAGGCATAATAGAGTCCCTCTAAAAAATTATTCATTGTACAAAGTAGTAGATTATCAGGAATAGGGCAGCTATTTCTTCCACTGAAAATATGTACATCAAAGGTACCCATTAACATTGTGAAGAGAATTATGATTTTCATAATAATCTATATGATATGTATAATGAATATACTATTAATTTAGATTTCTCAAGAGCTACCTGTCTGATTCCGGAGTCAGAATTAACAATGCAACTTGAACTGATCAATCCCTTGAAATTTCATTTCCCTTGACAATGCTCTTACTCACTGCATTCTGGTGCCTGTGTACCTTAAGTGAAGTGAATCAAAAATTGCAAAACTTGTTCTCATCACAGAACTCTGGTCCTGTGATCCCTGAGTAACTGTATCAGCAATGCCATATTCACAATGCCTATAGAGATTACAAATATGCTGATATAATTATCCATCACAAAATACATCAGGTTTGCCATTTGGGGAAATAAACTAGAAAATTTATTAAGATACCAAAAGACTGAGTCCCAAAACCAGAAAGTGAAAGCCATCAGAGTAGTTATGACATTGGCACAGGTAGATAAAGTAGAAAGCACCCACATTTTCAAGCCTTTAAAACAGAACAGGCTACCTCAGGCAAAGGTCCTCCTCTCCCCACTCACAGCAACCACCCAGCGCCCTGGAAGCGGGCTCCCAGCAGCTCCGGCCCCTGGCAGTCCTCAGCAGGAGTCCTTAGCAGAAAGTCCTGCTCCCAGCAGCTCCGGCCCCTAGCAGTGCTCAGCAGGGGTCCTAACTCAAAAAAAAAAAAAAAAAGGCAACCGCCGCCAACTGCCAACCGTAGGACCGTTAGCTCGGCTTTTCACTTTCTCTTGCTCTGCTATGTGAGCACGTCCATGGGGCATGGGAGATCTTTAAATCCCATAACCCTTACATTCGGCCCCAAGATCTTTCATGTCCCTTACTTGGCAAAAATACAGTAGGAATAACTGGTGTCAACAAAATTTCACAACAATATAACAAGAATAGCACACAATAAACACAGAAAACCATATTTTAGGGTGGCGCTTGAGCACAAGCTCCCCATCATTCCCCCCACCCCGAACAAATGGGGCCCCAAAATCTTGTGGTAAGGGGTGAAGATCTCTTCTTCTATGGCTACTTGCTGCTGAAATCGGATGTAGAGCTGTCCCTGTCCTAAGGGGTCCCATTTGAGAGGTCAGTTCTTAATATGCTTGATGCCAGGTCCAAGGGTGACACATCACAGTTGCAGACAGGGGGTGACATCCAGCTTAAGCTATCAGGCATCTACAGATGGAGGGTACCAAGCCTGTGGAAACAAATCTAACAAACAAGGTGAACAAACAAAAAATCAAGAA
>NW_027185764.1:51467485-51490825 GCF_028583685.1 Petaurus breviceps papuanus | reverse complement strand
CAGGCCTGCTCTAGGATGATCCCATAAGCAGCATTCCCTGCATCAAGAAGGGTGTAGCTATAGGAAGTACATGTTGCTGCTGGTCAGGACCCTATACCTCCCATCCCCCAGAACTCATAAGGTAGCCACCAAGGTCTGGAAATATGTGTTACCTTAAAGCAGCAGAAGGACCAAGGGACTGGAGCTCCTAGCTCAGGCTTCTGTAGGCAAGCACACATTCTCGCTGCCATGGGCTCATAGCTGGGGATGGGGATGGGGAGGAGACAAAAATCCTCTTCCTACCCATTGGGAAGTCAAAGGAAGAGCTGATATGGGCTCTGTCCCATCAATGAAGCTGTTTTGAAAGAGACCAGCAGCAGCTGCACTCTTCTCATTCATTATGGCACACGAAGGAAGAGGTTATTCCTGGATAAGTCACCAATCTTCTTTGGTATAGCGCTCCATACCACTTCTCCCCCTCCCCCATGTCCAAGACAAAGGAACCAACTAAGATCTTTGGATTGCACAGGCCCTTTGTCTGGATAGTTTATCTAAATCTCGTATATGGGTATATATGTAGGCTTGTATATGCACATAAACACACACACACGCATGCATGCACACACAACTATTTATTTATTTAGACTGCATCTATGATTTTGTTCTAGGTTAGGCCTAATTCAGGCTAGTCCCTGGTAGTTTAAATTTAGTTTGGGGGGAAAAAAAGAGAGAGAGACCTTCATAGATCATTCAAAATGTAACAAAAAGAAATTTACTTAGTCATAGCAGGATGAGGATATTTAATAAGATTAGGCATTGAGGACATTCAGAAGAGGAAAGTCACTTGCCTGAGTTACCCACCCATCATAACTCAAGACATGAGGAGGTAACATCATGTTCTGAGCCAACCAAGGCTAGAGGAAGGTCTCAACAACTTTTAAGGAAAAAGTACCTTACCTTGCATGGAAGAAGAGTTAGGATAAGGCTCCTGCCACAGATTTCATTGGTACGCAGAATTTCCAGTAAAGAAATTCCTTGTACCAATACAGGTCAGCATCTACAACCTAGAATCTTAGAATTTTGCAATGAGTAGTGAAAGATAATATGATTTCTCCAGGGTCACACAACCAATTAAATGTCAGAGGTGGGACTTGAACCCAGATCTTCTCAACTCTAGGGCCAGCTGTTTATCCACTACACTATGTAATGTCGTGTGTGTGTGTGTGTGTGTGTGTGTGTGTGTGTGTGTGTGTGTGTGTGCAGAGAGAGAGAATCCAAAGTTTTTTCCTCTCAATATTCCAGTCTATGGGAGCTAAAGAAGGGCATGAGAGAAAATGTAGTAATTCCCAGATTCTGGAGTTACACCTATATTTTCAAAGCAGACTTCCTGTATGGAAATAGTTTGCTAGGGAACACTTTGCTTTAATGCTATTTATGGTAATGCCATGATTCTCCATGGCAGTCTTTTGCTTTGCCACCATCATTATATGATTACTTTGTCAAGTGTGCTCACTGGTTCATAAGAATCTGTAGACTTTGCCTCCTGATAAAATAGGAAATCTCTCCAGAATGTGGGCTTCTCCTCCTGTTCCCGATTCTTCAGCTCAGGGCTCAGTAGGTTCTCACTAAACGTTGCTGATTGACCGCAAGCCCTCAGACCCCAGCTGGCCCTGAGAAAGTGCCACACCAGCACTAGTTTTCAGTGTTTGACTGGATCTATGCTTTGAATTGATAAGTCCACATTGCCCCAGTGGCTTTTTGCCAGGCCTCTGGCCCAGACAGGGTTTCACATTTCCAATGCTTTTGTTTCCTGAGTGAACCCAAGATTTGAGGAGAGCTACATTTCTAATCACTGTGTGAATATACACTCTTCTAACAGCACTGAACAGCAGAACTGTCATTATATTACTGCTGTTATTTTGCACGTCACACCAAACGAAGTGGCCTTTTACAGGCCTCAGACTGAAACAGAGCCACAGGAAAACTAAAAGATTTTCCCTTCCTCTAACTGCTGGGCAGCTAATTGTGTGTCATAGCCCAGCCCCACCCCCCACACTCCAAAAAAGGAAGAGTCAGCAGCGACTGATCTGGGCAATTCTCAGAAAAGTGAAATCTTATCAAGAGGCCAGTTAGGGCTGGTGACAGAGGAACAAACACAACTTCTCTGCTTAAAATAGGCTTCCAGCCTTGCCTATTTATTCAACTATGACTGATTAAGACCAAAAGTTCCATGAAGGAGGCATTTTAATCTTTTAATGTTGAGTATTCTCTTTGCTTAGCCCTGAGAATAATCACATTTCTGTGATATTTTCTGATTTATAAGGCACCTTCCTCCCAACTGTCTTTGAGGTAGATATTATTATTCCCTTTTTACAGATGAAGAAAACTAAATCTCAGAAAGTTTAGCCCAGATTTGTACAGTTTCCGAGTCAGAGTTCAAAACTAGGTCTCTCTAGACTCTTAAATCCAGTGCTTTCTTTATTACAACAGACTGCCTCCTAGGAAATACCAGAGGCCTCTGGAAAACAACCTGGGAAGGGAAGGCAGTGTGATGTAATAATGGGTTCTAGTCTAAGCTATATGATTTATTTACTAGGTAACCTACAAGTCACTTCCCCTTACTAGTCCTGGGTTTAGTCATGCGGAAGAAAGGAGTTGAATTCAATAATCCTTTCAATTCTAGATTGAGGACCCCTTTCAGTTCTAACAGTATGTGATTCACAAGGCTTACTTCCATATTTCAAGGAGCAGTGAACACTCTCTCTTCTAAAACAAATTATATTTTCTCTGCCAGGAGTTATCTATGCAAAGGTCTAAAATACCTCTACTAGCTGATCTTTGTTAGTTCCCAGTGATCAAAAATTCATCACCTGGTAGCTAGTCTTCAGGTGACAAGCCCTAGCTAAGTTAGCTCTTAGAAAACAAGCATATGAATAATTTTCAGATGATGAACCTCTCCACAGTTAGCTAGGTTGGTTCTCAGAAAACAAAACAGGAACCATCACCAACTGTATACTTGAAACTTGGTAGAATCTCTAGAATGTGAGTCCTACTGGCATAGCTAGCCAAAGCCCACCGTCACCTCCTGTGGTAGAAGCAATGTCCTAAACCACCCCCACCCACCCAATGCAATTTAGGTTAGTTTTTCCTTAAAAGGTATTGAGAACTTTCCTGAGATTTGGTTGGCTCAGGGCAATAAAGGCTCAAATTATTGATGTCATTTCCTTATCACTTGAGTTCAAAGCATCCATAAGGAACTTTAGGTTCTGGTCTGTGGTGCTTTGTTAGTGGATCACAAGAAAGCTTCACATGGCTGAATCACCTTCAGGTATCACCAGTGCCTATCCTTGTTGACTCTCCTTCTCCTGCTATGTTTAAATAAATCTCTTGTTAACTGTCGAATGACTCATAAGAGTCTCATTTTTTCCCTCCATATCAAACCTACACTACCAGGGGATTGGCCTGAGTCAGACCCAGCCCAGAATATCTCCACACCACAATGAGACATCAGAATAGGATTTTAGCAGACAAAGTCACAGTAATCGCTGCATCAGTGTGTGCTGATGAAGTACACACTAATTTTTTTACAGATAAGGCCATGTAAAGAAATATCGAGTAGCAGAGTGTAGGAAGAATTTCTCTTCTAAGGTGGGAATTTCTGATTTCTTGGGACCTATGGCTTGTAGAAGCCAGGTGATTTCCTGCAAAACTTATGTTTAAATCTTAAAGAAGTTCTGCCTTAGTTTAAAGCCAAAATGCCTGGAGTGCAGAAAGCAAATATCCATACAATGGTTAATGAATGGGATATTGCTGCTGATGATTATAATATCAATTATTTGTCTAGACATGCTGCACAGGTTATGCTGACTTCCATAAAGTTTTGCAAGATGTGAAATTAGCCTCTGATGCCTGATTCAGTGATATTCATAACTGCCTCTGGAGCTCTGCCTATAAAAACCAGTATAAGAGCACCAGCCACTCTGAACTGCTGTCAATGAGGTTCATATAAATTAATGAGACATGAACAAAGAGGAAAAGCTTTTAATGAAGTAAAGAACGCTGGGCCTAGAATCAAGAGATCTGAGTTCTAATCCTGGTTTCACAGCTTAATACAAGTCACTCAATCTCTCTGAGCCTCAATTCCCCCAGTTGTAACAATTGGGAAAATATACCCAAGAACACCTATCATGGTGGCTCATATGCTTTATAAATGCTTGTTGAAACAAACAAAAACAATCAACAACTACCTACCTTATAGTAAGGAAAGTGCTTTATATGCTTAAAATTCTTCAATGTTTCATGGATCTGTGACTTTATTTGTATATAGGCTCCCTCCATCAGTACAAAGCACCACCCTTTCCATGCTTTAGTAAATGTTTCCATGAACTGCCATGACAAAACGTTGAATAATGATCATTTCAACAGCTATGCATAAATAGATAGGTAAAGAGGTAGGTAGATGGAGTCAGGCTGACCAAAGTGCTTATCATACCTCTTTCATACTCCAGGATTTTTGCTATCAGAAATGATTGAGGTAGTGGCTAAGAGGCAAGAAGATTATTTAAAGTGTAGCCTATGATTGTTGAAAGGACAGGGAAATAACTGTGGTTTAAAGCCTAGATTATGAATTTATGCCTATTCTTGTATTCTTTCCTACCTGTTCAGAGCCAGACCTGCTGCCCCAAATCCCTTCTCTCAATTCTACAGTAGATTTGGTCAATATGATGGGTATTCACATTCCAAGAGGCTTCCAGCAAAATAGAAGATATAGAGGTCATGATTAAGAACTAACTGAAAACAGGAACATGTGACCAAAGCAAAGAAAGACAAAGTAAAGTACTTAAGTTAGTCTGGGAGCCAGACCTATGATTTCCTTGGTAGAAGAAGGTGCCAATAAGGAAGCTCTCTCTACCAGTGTATATTGGCCTGTGATTTACAATTTGTAATCATAGAGTATTGCCTTAGTAAAAAACGAAAACAAAAGCAAGAACAAACAATAATGACAAAAGCCTTTTGGCTGTCTGGAACTTTCTTCACCAGCCTCAGTTCATTCTGAGCTTTACAGCACTTCTGGTACCATTCTTATGGGACCATGACATGTATTTGTATTCCATCATCTGTTACCTGCCTTTGCTTCTATCTTCTATTTAAGTCTAAATTGGTTTGTGAGTTTCCTTTGCATCCACACAAGCCTCTTCAGGAAACTCTTTTTTCTCCCTCACAAGGTACTGATTACAGGTAGCATCCTTAATTTTAAGACAGACAATATACTTCGATTCAAATAATTTTAAACTGATATTTTTAATTACTCACATCCAATTGATCCAATAAAATAAAGTGCTACCCATGCCATCTAGGAATTTATATTAAGAATTATGAAAGAAGTTTTGGCTTGAGTACAAAAACTGCATTTTAATTGTAGCTGTGTTCCTGACTCACCATCAAGCTTCAGGCAAGCCATAGAGATAGAGCTACGTCTATTTCTTCATCTGTGGAATAGGAATGATAATGTTGATCTTCCACTTTACAGAAGTAGCCTTGTGGTTACTGTCAGAATACCAAAAAAAAGAATAATGTGACAATTAATGTGGAAAAGGAAAGCAAACAGTTTAAACACAAAGGGCATTGCTTGAATGTTTTCTAATAATTAGAGCATGTAATATTTTAGTCAACTAAGCAAAGACTTATGACAGCTACCAACTGAGTATATCATGTCATTATAATGTTTCCACATGCAAGACAGCATAGTACAATACAAAAAAAAAGACTGACTGTGAATTCAGTTCAAATCATGACCCCTGACTCTTACTAACTATATGACCTTAAGTGACTCACTTCCCTGGACCTCAGTTTCCTGATCTATACAAAGTGAGAGTTGGACTAGATTACTTTCTCTGAGGTAATATTTGTAAAGTTTTTAGCACAGTACCTAGCATGTAGTAGGTGCTTAATAAATGCCTGTTCCCTTCCCTTCCTCCACCCCACGCCACCACCACCCAGCTCTAGATCTCTGCTCTTATGACCAAATATTTCAGAATTAAATGACCAGTACCTAAGTCACAACTAGTTCAGGAACTTGAATGAAAATGTAATTTCACCTCAGAGATGCTGAGGATAAACATTTAGTGTGTGTCAAATAATGTCTTCAGCTGCACAGAAGAAAGATGTAACTAAGCAGCTTTGCTGTGATTAAAAGTTTTCAGGTTTTAGTCATGTCCATCAAAGCAAACTCTGACATTCTCTTTCTAACCCCAATCTTCTAGCATTCCATCCCTCCCTATGCATCATGTCTCCTAAACTTAGATTTAGACATATACTCGTAGAACTGAAAGTGACTTCAAACAATTCACTATATTAGCTTTAAGCAAGATAGTAGAAATCTCATGACCTGCTCATATTACCACATAATCAAAATGAGTCAACTTTTGACCCTCTCAAATATGGCATCCTAATAACACAATCTTGCCGGAATTCTTGGGCAGTAACTTTTTTATTTTGTCTTTGTATCCCCAAGACCTTGTGAATAGTTGGTACTTAAATGCTTACTGCATTGGATTGCTGGATTGTTCATAGAAATTCCTCATCTGTGGGAACTAAGAAAGTCATAATGATTATATCCTTATAACATAATTTAAGATCTCGTACTGCTAAACTGCTTTCCTTTACATTTTTTCATTAGTTCCCTTGATATTTTTGACTTTTTGTTCTCCTAAATGAATTTATTATTGCTTTTTCTAATTAAGTTAAAAATTTTAATTTAATTGGGATGGCACTTAATATATAAACTAGTTTGGGTAAAATTGTCATTTTTATTATATTGACCCTGCCTACCCATGAACAATTAATATTTGTCTAGTTATTTAAATCTGATTTTATTTGTATAAAAACGCTTTGTTTTTGTTTTTTTACACTTTTGTTCATATAGTTCTTAGGTTTGTTTTTGAAGGTGTACTCCCAGGTATTTTATACTGTCTAGAGTTATTTTAAATAGGATATCTCCTATTATCTCTTCTTTCAGGGTTTTGTTTGTGAGACATGAAAGAGTTACATGATAACTTTATTATATATTTAAAAGGCATAGCAAGTTGTATATAATAGACTTGTACTTTTATTTACAATCATCTTTTTTTTCTTTTCTACTATGTTATGGAAATGCTTCTTTTATTTCTTAAGTTCAAAATGAAATAAATATATTTTTTAAAAAGTTATCATATAGTGTAGTGCAAAAGGTGGTAGCTTTTCAGTCATAGGCAGTGGGCTCAAGTCTCAGCTTTGCCACTCCTTTCATGGGTGACTTTAAGCAAGCACCTGGTCTCTCCCACGTCAGTACCCTACTCTGTTAAAAAAAAAAATGAGGGGGTTGTACTAGATGACCTTTAAGGTTCCTCTCATCCCTTGACTCCAGTCATGATCACTGGCTGTTCCCTCATACCTGGGAACACGAAGTTTTCTTCTCCAGAATATGTGCTTTACACCCTATATCTTGTTCCCTCTTGAAAACAGGTTCCTTTAGGAAATCTTACCTGGACAGAATTGAGTACCTTCATATATACAACTGACTGTATCAAAGGCACAAGAGTAATTTAATTTTTACTTTATAAAGGCATTTCTCAGGTGATTTATTTCATAAGAGAGATGAAAATGTTGCCAATTTTCACACAAGTTATGTTTGTTTCTTTATCTGAACTTAATGGGTCACAATTCTCTTGAGTGAATTCTTATCTCTTTCTGGCTTCAGTCTTACAAAATCTAAAGCTCTTATTGTCCATTTAAAAACAGTAATGAAAGCTTGGGTGAAGGTTCTGGAAAGCATAACACATCCTTTGACACCTGAAAACAGGAAGAGCCAACTCAGTGGAGTCTGACATTTTGCCAGCTCTACAAAGTTTGATAAGAATATGAAAACATCATGCTTTGTCCAGAGAAAAACACGATTCCATTACTTAATCCAACTAGAATGCTATGTTTACAAGGCATGAAGTAAAGACAAACATCTGTTTAATATGATCAGTCGTAAGCAAGCAATATAATTCAAGCTTAGTTTGTTGTTGTTCAGTCCTGCCTGACTATTCATGACCCCATGAACCACAGCATGCAAATACTCCCTATGAAGTTTCCTTGGCAAAGAGACTGGAGTGGTCTGCCATTTCCTTCTCGATTGGATTAAAGCAAACAGAAGTTAAGTGATTTGCTTAGGGTCACACAGTTAAATGTCTGAGGCCACATTTGAACTCAGATCTTCCTGACTTGGCACTCTACCCATTGAGCCACCTCGCTGTCTCAAGCTCAACAGCATAGCCCAAATTATCTGGTTTGAATGTCTACAGCAGAGGCTCTCAAAGTAAAGTCCAGGCACCCCTTTGACCCTTTCAAGGGGTCTGAGAGGTGAACACTATGTTCAGAATAACACTAAGATGTTATTTGCCTATTAAAATATTCCTCCCTTTTGTAGCAACATATCCATGTGAGGCTAGTTTTCCTCATATACTTCAACCAAAACAACATATGTCAAGAGATTGAACGTGGAAGCAGATAGGAGAATTTGGTTGCCTACTATTAAGCCAAATATCAAAAAACATTTGCAACTTTATGTAAAACAATGCCATTCTTCTCACTAATTTTTTCTGTTTGGGAAAATGTAATTATATTTAATTAAAAATGTGTTATGTTAGCTTGTAATGGATTTATTATTGGTATCTAAAAGAATTAAGAAATATTTTAAAATTATATTAGTTGTAATTTCTAATACAGTAGATATCAGTAGATGCAAGCTATATAAACACAAACTTTTTGGGGTCCTTGGAGGTTTTTAAGAGTATGAAGGGGTCCTGAGGCCAAAAAAGTTTGAGAACCACTGATCTATAGGAATTAAACTTCCTTTCCTTCTTTGTATACACAACTCTAAGAAATGAGATGTTGTCAGAATGTTTAAGTTCTAAAAGAGGCTATATAACCTAGCAATCACTTTACCATTTAGTGCAAAAAGGTATCAACACACCACAGATGCCAATAGAATCTTGATTTCAAGCTAGAAGAGGTTCCAGAGGTCATCTGGTCCAAATCTTTCATTTTACAGATTAAGGAATTGAGGACCAGTCACTTCTCACACACATGCAGTAAATGGCAGAGATGAGCTTGAACCTGTGTTCTCTCATTTCAAATCCTATGTTCCTTTCCCAGCACCACACTAGCTCCCATTGCTTGTCATGTGAACGTCATGAAATGTCTATGGTTTTTCAATTGCATATCTACAGTAACCTCGTTGCAGCACTATAACCTGCCCTCACTGTATTGCAAGTTTCCCCACACTGTGTGAGGAGCATCTTTTACATTTAGATGCCTGTGCCAAATACAACCCACATGTTTTTCTAATGTTCTATCCATAGCATCACCATACACATCCCTTACAGCTCATCCCTACTTTTTGATAAAATGGTATGGGTGATGTCTTTTGGATAGTCTACCAAGCACCATGCCAGGAAACCAAGTTGCTTCCATTTGAATTGCCTTAAGAAGATTCTGAAGATCACCTGGCAGGATAGGGAACCAAATACTGAGGTCCTTTCTCAAGCTGAACTGTCAAGCATTAAACTCTACTGCAGAGAACACAACTCCAATGGCCTGGCCATGTTCAAATTCCAATTATGTTTGTCTAAAAGACTATTTTACAGAGAATTCACATGAGGAAACCATTCATGTGATGGTCAAAAGAAAAAATACAAGAGCAGTCTCAAGATCTCTGAAGAACTTTGGAATCAGTTTTATAACATGGGAGACACTGGCAAAGGACTGTCCAGCATGACATGCCCACATCAAAGAAGGCACTGTGCTCTATGAGCAAAGCAGAATTGCAGTAGCTCAAAATAAATGTGAGATGCACAAATTTAAAGATATCTATACCCCAAATATTCATATGGATTATTTATGCCTGATCTGGGATAGAGCCTTCTGAGCTCATGTTGGTCTGATCAACCAAAGTCAGAAACACTGTACTTTGACTCTAACAGTGATGTAATTTGATCCTCTTCAAACACAAAGGACAACCAACCGAACTTTTCCCTACTGCACTGCCTTCCAGCAGCTGATGGGAAGATGAGATTAGTGCTATGGATGGTACAACAGAAGTAGTCATCATCTCAATAAACAAAACAATTCTAATAAAAATCGTATCTAAAAACTGTAGAAAACGCAGTAAGAAACACAACAATAGCAACACTTTCGACAGGCATTCTGAAAAGCAAGTATATAATAGCAATAGGGATATAGACCCCCATATGAAGCATGGCATAGAAATGAATTAATGAATGAAAAGGCATTTATTAAGTACTTACTAGATGCCATGCACTGTATAAGCACTGGGGATACAAATACAAAATCTGAAAAGGAACTTAGATACTAATGAAGGAGGAAACACACAGAAGTGCTTTCCAAGGGACACACTTTGCTTCAGAAAATTACAGGGAGAATAAGTGGGGCTGTGGGGGTGGCTAGGTGGTGCAGTGAGTAAAGCACCAGCCCCAGAGTTAGGAGGACCCAAGTTCGGTTCCAGCCTCAGACACTTAACACACACACACACACACACACACACACACACAAACTAGCCATGTAACCTTGGGCAAGTTACTTAACCCCAATTGCCCTCCAAAAAAAAAAGTGGGGCTATAGGGGAATGGCCAGACACACTCTACTCAAGAATAATGCCAGAACTGATTTGATCACATATTTCATTATTCCAGAACTGAAGGAGGTCAGGGGGTCAGGGTGGAGGGGATCAAGAGGAAGGAGTATATGAAGCATCAAGGCAGTTGGCAAGGCTGTGGAGGTGGTGATCATAGAGTAAGGAATGAAATGAAGCATGATGGATGGGACTTTCCTGAAATAGTGGTCCATGAAAGGCAGTCCCCAGTCACGTAGGACTCCAGGACAGAAGTTCCTCTAGGACTTTTCTGTGTTAGTAGACAATCCAACTCTTTTGAATGATAGAGATCACTCCTGTATGTCATATTCTCAGATCACTCCCTGAGAGTCTGGGTCATGTTGCTGTTTGTTTGTTTTTTCCTATGCAGAAGGACTGGGAGAAAAGGGTAGAGAGATGCTATCCATTTCTTAAAGAGATATTTTGCTCAATGTATCCCCTTCACATCTGTGAAGGTAGCCTCAATCTCTCTACAAGGTACAAAGCAAGGGAAAATGTTCTTCTGTACTCTATATGAATGAGCTCTCAGGATCCATCCCTTCCACTCCATGATAAGACATTTGAGCAGTCTGTTCGTTTCCTATGCAGCCACTGCTATAGGAATATTTATGGAATATTATGGAATAATCAAGAACTGACTAGCTTGTCTAGAATCAAAATACAAGGTTTTCATAGGAATCATTCTATTTTATTTTCCATTTTATTCTCAACAGCTTATGAACTAAGTGAAAGCAGAGATTGTCATACCCTCTTTACAATAACAAAAGGGTTAAAAAAAAAAAGAAACAAAAAAGGTTAAATCTCTTAACAAAGGTCATCATACAGGGTAGTAAATCTCAACTTTCTTTGACTTTGAGCCAAATGTTCATTTCACTCTACTGTGGTGTTTTTCACATGCTTGGCAAATATTTATCCAAAATGCTTGGTCCTTTCAACCTTTTAATACTTCAAAAGACTCCTGATTTTAAACACGTGAGCACTTCCCCCAACACAAACACACATACACATACACACGCACACATCATAACTCCTCTATTATTTAGTTGCTGTATTGTGACTATGAGATGACAATCATTAGATTGTGAGTACCTTGAGTGAAAGAACTGTCTTTTGCCTCTTTTTGCATTCCCAGTACTAAGCATAGTGCCTGGCATATAGTGGGTAATTAATACACGTTTATTGACTGACCAAAAGAGTTAGTTCATCTACTGACCAATGTTATGGTGGCGAATGTCTCCAAACTTAGCAAGGCTGGTCTTTGTTCTCCACACTTTGTGAGACTGGGTCCTAGAAACAATATCCTCCACGGATCCACTCTTAAAGCCTTTCCAAAATGGTAGAATCTGCTTGGGTTCTACTAGCATAGTCTCTGAGAGACCAGGATCCATCCCCTGCACTCCATGATAAGGCATTTGAGCAGTTTGTTAATGCAGTTTCAACCATAGTGCTTCTTGCAAATTCAGAAGTTGCTACACCACATACCCAGTCTAGTAAAGGTGTTTTTCTCCCATTCTGGCCATTTCTAGCAAAGTCTTGGGAATCCAACTTAAGAAAAGAAAACAATTGTTGTCTCAAAGTACGCTACTTCTATATTACTGCCAGATCTTTGTGAAGTAATTACAAGTCCTACTCAAATGCTAACAAAACTTTAATAGTACCCTAGGAAGACTCCCTCTGCCATGAATAACATTCTTTGCCTTGGTTATAATTGCTGTGAAGTATTCAAGCTGTCCACCTTCCAGCTACTATCTTAGATATTTCTTTTTCAAGGTTTCTTAGAATTTTGCCCCAAACCAAATTTTGCTGTTGCACAAGTCAAAATACCATATCTCTATTCTTGGTCAAGGCCAATAATTAGGAAGAAGCTAGTTCTACTTAACAGATACACGCACACATATACACACATACATGCATCTACATACATGTGTGTATATATGTATGGGTGTATGTATGTATCCATGTATAATCTGCCTGCAGCATGTATGGTGGGACAAGGGATACTACTAAAAACAGAAGAAATAGAGAAAATCTGTGCAAGTTGGAGAGACTCAAGCCATCTTTGTTTTCTGTCTGTACCACAAATGAATAGGGTCATCGAGATTTTTCTCAACATAAAGAACATGCAGTAAAGCATGCCACCTTCATAAAATAAAGAGACAAGACAGAAAGTTGAAGGAAAGGAAAGTCACACTTCTTATTAGAAAGGAGAAAAAAGTAGACAATTATAAATGACCAGAAAAAAGCTCCAGAGAGATCTAGGGGAAGTTAGGGAATCATAGAAATGAATAAAGATTTCCATAGGACAGATTTCTCTGTAGGATAAACAAAATAAGCATCGTGGGATATAGAAAAGTAAATTCAGAGTCCCTGTATCATAGGAACACTGCTAAAATACTCCTGCTCACCTATCATTGCTCACCCTCACAAAGTGACCAGCTCATCTTCTCTTCCCATCACACAATTCTTTCATGGTATCTTTTACTCCAGTTCTTTGAACAAGTTGCATGTTGCAGCCTCCTCACACCTATCATGACCCTCCTTCCATTATCTTTTGTGTGATGCCCACCCATTTTTTTTTAAAGCGATCAGGGTTAAGTAACTTGCTCAAGGTTACACGGCCAGTTATTTCTGGGTGTGGTGCTAAGTATCTGAGCCTGGATTTGATCCCCAGGTCATCCTGACACTGGAGCCGGTACTCTTACTCACCGAGCCACCTGGCCACCCCTAAGCAATTGGGGTTAAGTAACTTGCTCAAGGTTACACGGCCAGGTATTTCTGGATGGGTGCTAAGTGTCTGAGCCCAGATTCGATCCCCAGATCATCCCAACACTGGAGCCGGTGCTCTTACTCGCTGTGCTACCTGGCTGCCCCTGCCCACCCATTTTTAATCCTTCAGACATCATTGTATTCCATATTTTACTACCACATAGCAACACTAGTAGACATTTGGTATTAAAAACATGAGCCCTTGCTTTCATGGGAAATTTGAAGATCATTAAGGGAGAGTGCATTGGCCTAAGGGCAATCCAAAATCATCTTTGCTTATTAAACTTTGCATACAACTCATTGTCCATTTGTACTGCCTGTTTCCGATATAAATACTGGTGGATAGGTTCCAACGGTCTTCATCTAAATGCACTTCATCCACTTGGCCTTCCTTGTTTGGAGAGTCAATCCAATTCTCTTGAATGATTATAGATTTCTTCCAGGAAACTCTGCAATGTTCAATAACCTGATGCAATGTCACCCACTGAATTTTTACTCATTTACCCCATTCACTGCTGGAGATGGAAGAGTTGGAATACTCCTTGCTCCATATTACCACTTCTAGGTTCTCCCTCTGCAACCTCATTCAGTAACTTCTCCTCCATTGAAGTTTATTCAGTCTATATCTCCTACCCAGTCAAAATTCTGATAGGTGTTGTCTACCTCCTGGACACACTCATTTTTTTTAATGAATTCAGTGCTTGGCTCACATTCTTTTTCTTCCTCAACTCTTCGCCTTCATACTAGGGAACTTCAACATATATACTGATACTCCCTCAAACATCCTAACCTCATAGTTCCTCAACTTACATATTTCCTGCAACTCACTCCTCCACCCTACCTCAGCCACACACAATGACAGTGATGGTCATATCCTTGATCTAACCAACACCCACAAACCCACTACTTCCGTTTTCATGAACTCTGAAATTCCCTTACAAAGTCATATTCTATTGTCACTCCATCTGTCTCTATGCCTAAACTCTATTCTTTGTCCTTGTTGACCATGACATACATAGAATGGCAACTCATGCCTCAGATTATCCAGGAGTCCCTGACCTACCCTCACTGGATGCAGCTTCCCACTAGCTATGGTGTCTCCATTGTCCATGTTACCCTGCTATTCGCATTTAATCTCATTTAGGCCTTGCTCTTTTTTGGTCTCACAGTCCTGATAGGTAGATAGTCTCTGTTTGACTTTGCTAGATTTTTTAAATTACTAGATACTAGATACTGTATTAATAGATACTATATTACTAGACACTGTAATAAGCACTGGGGATACCAAGAATCATGAAAAATAGTTCCTATATTTCAGAAGTTTATAACACAAAGGAGAAGACAATATATAAACATCAAGGTACATACAAATTATATATCCACTGCAGGCTATTAGTATGTAATGGTTAGAAAATATTAAACTGATAGAGGTCAGCCAACATACCCAGCCAACAGAAATCAGACAGAGTGCCTTAGGATAAAGTTGTCTCTTCTTTTTAACCCCTATGTCTGGGGTGAGAGTGACAGTCCTTCCTCCCTGACAACTATATGACATGCAGTGAGAAATTCCATACATACATATATATGTATATGTACATGCATATATAAATATAACATTCACACACACAGGCTGGTTTAAAACACAAATGAATTTGTACCATAATAAAACATTTGCAAAGAAGGCAAGGACATTATCCTCTACCCAACTCACCTGCAGTCAGCCCTGCCTTTATGATGCAGAGCCATCTGTAGCAAAACCACATAGCTTTGGTCTATTATTTTAGCCAGTGAAAAAAAATCTCCTTGTTTCTCTACATAAGAAAGATGAAAGCAAAGGCAAACAATGGAATGTGAATACAAAAACATAGCAAGATCCTGTAAGAATGATGTCATGAGCTCTCAATCTCAGAAAGAGTTGAGGCTGCTGAGGAAAACCTAGGATGAAAAAAAGTGTTTTGAGCTATATAGTAACAATACGATTTACATAGAATGTACTAGGTGCCAGAGACTTTCCTAAGTGCTTTACAATAACTATCTCATTTGATCCTGACAACCCTAGCAGGCAGCAGCTATTATTACTCCCATTTTACAGATGAGGAAACTGAGGCAAACAGAAGTTAAGTGACTTGCCCAGGGTCACACAGTCAATAAGTTTCTGAGGTTGGATTTGATCTCAGGTCTGCCTGACTCTAGGCCCGGTGCTCTATGGCTACTTAACCGCCCCTAGAGAAAAGAAACTGTTTAGCAAAGGGAAATTACTCCTAATTGGAGTAGATAAGGTAAAAGTCACAGAAGCTAGAAAGAAAACAGAGTTGAGTTGCTTAATTTTTAATTTTTCTTCAATATCCTCCTTCAAGGAGAATAATCTTTGAACTGGAAAGGACAACAGAGATGCTTAATAGGGATTTTAAATAAAAGGTAAGTACAAAGAGGAAGAACACATATAACCTGTATCAGATAGTTTACTGTCTCAAAAGGGGTGGAGGGAAGAGGAAAGAGGAAATTACATGTAATTGGAGGAAAAATAAAATCTTAAATAAAAGGGATAGCAAAAGAGCGGCTAGCATGCCAGAAGAGTGAAAGTCTTCAGATGCAGTCAGATAATATTTCTGGTTACCAAAAGAGCCGTCAAATACAATTGCTGAGCAATTGTAAATGGTATTTGAAATACCATGCAAAATGGGAGAAATGCTCTGGAATTGAAGAAGGGTAAACAGCATCATAATTTTCAGAAGAGCAGAGTCTGAAAACCATAGGCTGGTGAGTTTGACTTATATTTCTGGCAAAAATCTAGAATGTATTTTTAAAGGCCTGGTTAATGAACATCTAGAAAAGAAGGCTGTGATCTCAAAGACCTGGGATGGCATCATAAAGAACAGGACTTACAGTAAATTCATTTCCTTCTTTTCTTTTTTACAGGGTGGTTACACTGGTAGATCAGAGGAATGGCATTATTTAGATTTTGATAAAGAATTTGCTATGATCTCTCAAACTGTTCTTGGGGATAAAATGGAGAAATATGGGCCAAATGAAAGTACTTAGCATGGAATCACACTGTATGGGAAAAGTCATCATTAAACACTCATTGTCAACTTGGAAGTCAGTCTCTAATGGAGTGTCCCAGCAATCTGTCTGCTTAACGTTTTTATCAACAACTCATATAAAGTAGGTGCTTATGAAATCTTCACATAACACAAAGTTGATAAGGATAGCTAACATATTTACTTCATAGTGGGGAAAGTCTAACCCATAGCACCCAGGGGATAGCCAAGCATTAGCCAAACCCAGCCAAGATGAACAAGGTCATCAGTCCCTTCCATATTCAAAGTCTTCTCTTCTAAGCATGGAAATAACACACAGCACAAACTTTAGTACCCTTAGTTCTAATTTTATTCACCAATAACCATGAGGATATATGTTACTGACCTTGGTAAGTATGAGACATAACCATATTCCCCTCACTCCCCTATATGCACGACTTAAGTTCCCAGCGTTCACATCTCTTGGATCCTTTGTATTTGCATAGATGACACCATTATCAAGAACAGAGATAGCATAGGTCTACTTATATATCTCTGTTTATATATATCTTTTTTTTTTGCTTTTTAGAGGTGGGAAGGCAGGGCAGTTGGGGTTAAGTGACTTGCCCAAGGTCACACAGCTAATAAGTGTTAAGTGTCTGAGGCCGGATTTGAACTCAGGTCATCCTGACTCCAGGGCTGGTGCTCTATTCACTTCACCCCTTAGATGCCCCCAATTTCAGCATGAAATCTTCAAATTGAAACCTTTCAACTCTTTGATCAGTCATAACTTGCTTGTGGATGATTCCTGGACATAGAGCCTAGCTCTATATGGCAAAAGTTATCTTGTATAGAGTAGGCCCCTTTCAGGAATATGTTAGGAATATTTTCAAAATAGCAAAATCTTTGGAGATGTATTTTGCCCACACCTGTTTCTTGTACTGGAGGATGTGGGTAGGAATCACCTAAATGGGAGGTTTGCTTTTGAGCTTACATCAAATACAACTATGTAAGTTTTCTTAAATTTTAGGACTGAAGAAAGTGTTTATATAAGCAAGTATTGGTATTAATATAAAGAAATTTCTTGAATAAAGGTGTTCATCTGGAATTACAAGTGAATCATTTAAATCTTTCATAATTTGAGGCTCACCTACTAAGCAAATTTGGGATTGTAATTAGCTATCCAGTTCAACACTGGATGATGACAAAGTCAGAATCTAAAAATGTCTCAACCAGCTAGAACACAGAGCCAAATCTAATGAGATGAAATTTTAAAAGGTGAACATAAAGCCTCACACTGGGTATAAGACAGAGAAACTATGACTAGATAATGGTTCATCTGAAAAAGATCTGGGGGGTTTAGTGGATTGAAAGTTAGATGAGTCAAGATTATGATATGGCAGCAAACAAAACTGATAATGGTGATTAAGTTTGGTTGGTTTTTTTTTTGCCTTTTGGAGGGCAATTGAGGTTAAGCAACTTGCCCAAGGTAACACGGCTAGTTTTTTTTGTGGGGGTGTTAAGTGTCTGAGGCTGGAACCGAACTCAGGTCCTCCTGACTCCGGGGCCAGTGCTTTTACTCACTGCACCACCTAGCCGCCCTACATTTTTGAATATAGGTTGGACTAAGTGTCCATCCAGCTCACTTCCCATTCTGAAATTTTGTAATTATGTGGCCTCTGTGCATTTGCACCCTCTCTCCCCATGACCAGAATGGATTCCTTCTATATATCTAACAATCATTCGCTTCATTTAAGACCCAGTTCAATTCAATTCAAGAAGTGCTTATTAAACACCTGAAGTGTGGTACTTTATATCATAGAATCACAGGATTTCAGAACCAGAGGCAACATCAAAGATCCCTCTAGTCTAACTCATATCTGAACAAGAGTCTTTTCTACAACATATTTGGCAAGTGATCAATCATCAGCTTTTGCTTAAAGATCACTAAGGAAGAAAAATCTAATTTATCCAGTGGTAGCCCATTTCACTTTTGAATTATTGTAATTATTAAGAAGTTTTTTTCTTATATTAAGTCTGAATTTTCCTCTTTTTTAATTTATACTCATTACATCTAGTTCTGATTCTGGGGCCAAGTAGACTGTCTAATTTCTCTTTCTTGTGATAATCCTTTAAATTATGAAGATAGTCATTATGTCCACCATGAGTCTTAAGCACCAGGACACACATTCCCCAGTTTCTTCAATCAATTTTCATATACCATCAACTCAAGACTTTTCACCATTCTGATCATATTCTTCTGAAGTATCTAGTTTATCAATGTCCCTCTTAAATTTAGTATCAGAATAGAACACAGTGCTCCAAATATGGTGTTGCCAGGGCATAGTACAGAGGAATTATCAACTTCCTAAACCTGGTGTTACAGGAATGTAAATTTTTAGGATCTTCCCTGACCCTAGGTTAAGTGTACCTGGAACCTGTGGTGGGAGGCTTGTTTTTCAGGAATGCCCAAACCTTGATGCTGTGTGATTGGGCAGTGGGTCAAGAGGGTTGTTACATTCTCTGACCCAGGAGAAGGCTATATAATCCCTGATGGGAGGCTTTGCTTTGGGCCTTGCTTTGAAAACTGTTGTGTGATTTGACCAGATGATACTCTGAGCAGCCGTTGAGAGCCCCCTGGCTTTGAAAAACCCAGATGTTGATGCTTCCCTCTCTGGTAACTGTGATTTGGTACAGATGGAATGGTTGGACAGTTGGAGGCCTGTCTGCTTGAAATGTTTCTGTCTGTATGCTCTCAAGGTCGGGGTGCTGACTTTTCCCCCTGAATTAGGTAAATGATATGTTTGATTGATTAAAGCAAGATTGTTAACCCATTTTGAGTTGCTTTCCTTTAGAAAAGCAGATCTAAGAACCTGTGTTGGCAGCCACCCTGGGGACGCTGGGGTGCTTGCTGTTACACCTGGACACTATGCATTCAGCATAGTGCCTAGCACATAGTAAACATTTAATAAATGCTTGATGCTTTATGTATGCATGTACCTATCTATCTATATTTCTAAATATAGCCTCAGATTGCATTGGTTTTATTAGCTGCCATATTACACTATTGTTTCACATAAGTTTGTATTTCACTAAGATTCTAAGGTGTTTTTCAGAGGTCTAACCAAGTCTTCTTTACCTTGTACTTATAAAATTGACTTTTTGAACCTAAGTATAAGACTTTACATTTATTTCTAATACATTTATCTTATTTAATTTAGCCTAATGTTTTAAACCAATCAATATCTTTGTAAATTCTGTCATCTGGTATATTAGCTATCCCAGTTGCACCATCTAATAAGCATAGTTTAATTTCAATCATTAACAAAAATGTTCAAAAACACAGACCCTAGGAGCACTCAACTGGATACCTTTGTCCAAGTTAACTTTAAATACTTGATGGTTACTCTTTTGGTCCAGTCACTCCACTAGATCTGAGGCCATCTAATCATCTGGACGTGTAACTCTGAAAGATTTAGGCAAGTGCTAAATGTGAATTATGGCAAAATAATTTAAGGAAAAGTTCTCAATCTGGGTACCTAAAATTTAGGTTAATTGTACCTATAATATTTCCCTGATCTGTCATCCAATAACCTTGTCAAAAAATAAGTAAGTTATATTTGGCCTTAGCTATTCTTGACAGAGAAAGCAGAAGCAAAATTAGTTGGGCATCTTTTCCTCATTGTCCCCTCCACCCCAAGCAGTGGTCTGCCTCTTAAGCCTCAGGATAGCTTTTTGCTTGTTCTCCTTCAGCACTCCCAACACTGGCATCCGCAGCAGCAGCAGTAACTCACATTGATATAGGGATTTCCTTACAAAGTGAAGTCATTCCGGGAAAACACATTTGCTACCCAATAGATAACCCCTATGGGGACAATTAAGAGCTGACAATATCCAGCAGTTGAGGGGTATTTTATCTGCCATTTAACAATGTTCTTCAAATAGCTATAAACACTTCACCTCATACTAACCATGTAGTATGGATGGTATTTTTTTCCCTAAGAGTTTACAAGGTAACGTTTTAACTCCATCCGCTTATGGGACTTTGGCTAAGTAATTGAATTAAGTTATGATGGCCATGAAACTTTCCTGTATATACCTGATGTGTCTATGAAAGGGAAACTAACTTTGGAACCTGAAGACCCAAGTCTTGGTCCTGGATCTCTCTCTAATTTATTATGTCACCCTGAATAATCACTTAGCCTATGTGCCTTGATTTCTTTTTTTTTGCTTTTTTTTGTGGAGGGCAATTGGGGTTAAGTGACTTGCCCGAGATCACATGGCTAGTTTGTTTGTGTGTGTGTGTGTTAAGTGTCTGAGACCGGATTTGAACTCAGGTCCTCCTGACTCCAGGGCCGGTACTCTATTCACTGCGACACCCAGCCACCCTGGTGTGCCTTGATTTCTTGATCTATGAAATAAAAATAATTCTTTACCTATTTACCTTATAGGGTTTTTTGAGATAATAAATGAAATGATATAGTTGTAAAAATGTTTTGTAAAGAAAAATATGTTTTTCAAATTAAAGGTGGCATTATAGCTATGTCCCAATCAGTGCAAATAATGAATCCCCTGAAATGGTTGCATTAGTCAGATTGACATTGTATATTTTCATCAAAACCAATTACCATATTTACTACTTATAACTTCAAATAGTATGAAATAGATAACATGTGAACACTCCAAGGGATTCATCATTTGCCCTAATTGGGACCTGGCTGTATTAGTTGGTTGGTTGGATGTTCGTCCTTCGTTCTCAAAGAGGACCAAAATGGCATCATTAAGCTAGAGTCAGGTTTCAGTGTGTCTGACTTTGACTGATCAGACCAATACGAGCCTGGGACTTCACCACAGATAGTCTGTGTGAACATTTGGGGTGGATTCTCTAAATTTGCACATCTTGTGCTTCCTTTGAGCTGTTTCAATTCTGCTTTGCTCCTAGAGCACAGCACCTTCTCTGATGTGGGCACTCCATGCTGAGCAGTCCTGTGCCAGTGTCTCCCATGTCACACAATCAGTTCCAAAGTTCTTGAGAGTGTCCTTCTGACCACCATGTGAACGCTTGCCCTGTGTAAGTTCTCCATAAAATAATCTTTTTGCCAAGCATATGTATCAGTCAATAAATAAGCCCTCCTATAAGCCAGGCACTGAGCTTGGTGCTGGGGAATCTAAATACAAGAGGGACTGCTCTCAGGGAGTTTGTATTCAAAAGGCAAGAAATGTACACATATAAAGGCACAAGCAGAACGTATGCAAAACAGATAGAAGACAAACTTGGGAGAGGAGCACTAGCTGCTGGGGGGGACCAGGAAGGATCTCATGCAGAAAGAGGCACCTGAGCTAGGTCTGGAAGGACCAGAGGGATTTTAGAAAGTAGAGAAGAGGAAGGAGAGCATCCCAGCTGCAGAGAATAGCCAGCATGAAGGCAGAGAGACAGGAGATAGAGTGTTGCATGTGAAGAGGGACGAAATCAATGTGATGGATTGTCGGGCTAGAGTAAAGGAGTTGGGTGTAATAATTCTGAAAGAGAAGGACGAATATAGATTGTGAAGAGTTTAAAACACCAAGCAGAGGGGTTTAGATTTGATCCTAACCATGACAGGCAGTCACTAGAGTGTGCTGAGCAGTGGAGTGACTTAGGAAAATCACTCTGGTGACTGTGGCTCAAACTGACCTTATCATTCCATTTCAATTAACATATAGTTGTTTTCTTTATGTACACCAAGAGCCTCTGATATCTACCACTGATATAATCCACACACACACACGTGCAGCAAAGACTAAGGAATGTCAATAGAGTCAAAATACCTGGACCACAACATAACTGAGTATTTGGGATGTTTGTAGTCTTTTCAGGCAGTCTATCCAGATATTCATTAGTCAGTAGATGAGGGAGACAGACAAAATGACTGATCTTGCCAATCCATTTATTTTATAGTAAGTAGATATGACCAAAAGTTCTGATTATTGTTTGATAGAGGAGCTCAGTACCATAGAAAGCAAATTTTCCGAGTTCTATTCAATCCCATTACTCAATTCTGAACCTTTTCCAAGATATGTTTGAACTACACACATAAACAGATGAGGCAAAAGTGGGCTTTTGTTTTGCTCATGTTTTCCTGGCAGTCACCTTTATCACTTAGTTGATATGTGTAGATAAAGTCATAGAACAAGTGATTCATCTTTGAGGACCCTGTTACTTCCTCTAGAGTATTGAAAAACCAGGAACTCTTCCCCTTAACCTCACTTGGGGTTGGGGTCAGGACTTATCAGAAGCCATAGTGGTAAAGCTTTTAAGAAATGGCCTATGTCCCTGGCAAAGTAGCCTGGTCACACATGGACATTCTCCAGACTCTTCCCCTGTGGCATTTCTGCCATGGGAAACCTCTGCCTTAGGACCTTCCTCTCCTCATTGGTGACTTCCCACCCAGGACCACATTTAAGGAAGGATTCCAGCCATACTTCACCTCACTCATGCCTGGACTCATTATCCAGTCTCCTCCTTACCCGCTGCATTATTCTTCCTCTCCTTAACTTCTAAATCCCCTTTGTGTATAGTCTGTCTCCTTTAGAGTCTAAGATACTAACCCGGCATGATGACATGCTGTTCTTGCTGCTGGGGAGGCTGAATTTGGTGGATTGCTTGAGTTTAGTACTGAGTATGGCTAATGCCACTTGGGTCCACACTAAGTCCAGCACCAAGATGGTGTTCCTCTTGGAATAGAGGGCTACCAGGTTGCCTAAGGAGGGGTGAACTGGGCCAGATCAGGAAAGGAAAGGAAAGGAAAGGAAAGGAAAGGAAAGGAAAGGAAAGGAAAGGAAAGGAAAGGAAAGGAAAGGAAAGGAAAGGAAAGGAAAGGAAAGGAAAGGAAAGGAAAG
>NW_027185764.1:51418170-51467475 GCF_028583685.1 Petaurus breviceps papuanus | reverse complement strand
AGGAAAGGAAAGGAAAGGAAAGGAAAGGAAAGGAAAGGAAAGGAAAGTTCTTGGGAGTAGGAATTATCTTGTTTGCTTTTATTTGTATCCCCCAATGCTTAGTAGAACATCTAGAACATAGTAAGCATTTAATAAATGCTCTACCTATCTATTTATCTATCGGAGTCGAGCCATTTGGAGTGAGTCTAGAAGAAGAATTTTATGAGGCCCAGAACTGATTATTTTCCACATGGCAAGCAGGTCAGAGAAAAGCAGCATTTCCAAGGTGGAAAAATATGGATGAGCAATGTAGAATGCAAAGGAAAAAAACTAGCAAACCTGATCTAAGGTTAGGAAAGAGTGCAAATAGGTAAGTATGAAAATGAGCTGGACTTCATACAAAGAATACATTTGCCGATATCACTTCAGATCTCTGTTTTGTTGTTATAATGATACACAGAGGCTATCTAGTCCAATCTACACTTGAAATAGAATTTATTTTGCAACAAACCAACAACAATATGCCAACTTTTGTGCAAAGACCCTCAATGATAGCAAACCCATTATCTCCAGGGACAGACTATTCTACTTTGGAATAGTTCTTGTTGTTAAAATATATTTCCTCAAAGCTAGATTGCTTCTACTCTTTTGAGCTCCTGCCCTTTTTAGTTTCAGTAATTTAAAGTTTTCTCTAAAAATTTCTCTCTAGCTTTGATAAGAAAAATACATATTGGCACTTGTTTGGAACTAAAATGATGGCTCTTCAAAATTTTGATTTCTGCCTCTGTGATTTTTCTGAACAAATGAAAGTGTGCAATGAGATTTTAAAAGAACTATTGTTTGAGAGCATTTGGTAATGATGGAAGAATGTTTCATTTAATCCCTAAATGAGCTTAGAGTTATAAATTATAATTAATACCACTTGGAGCCTGGCCAACCTAAAAGGCCACAATTTTAGGGTATGAAGAAATAATTAAGAGATTTAATTGCAAAAGAGGAAAAAAGGGATAGATTCTGTCCAAAAGAAGGAACTAATTTTCTTCTTATTTTTGGACAGTGATTGTGTTTATTTTGTGGGTTTAGTCAGAATACCACAACCACATCGTGGAATCTTTTTTGGAGGTATTAAAAGATTTTTCAGTATAAAGAAATGTATTCATTTCTGTTAGGTTTTTTCTTTTCTTAAAAGGAATGTCATTAGAAACATAAAATTAACAGTCTATCCATCACCAAGATATCTCCTATAAATTGTGGAATAACTACAGGTGCCCTTTCCCATCCTGATGTCTCTTTTGTCTGATAGAAATAACTACATGACATCATTTTACTCACACTTCAGTTGAACTTAATAATGAAATCTACACACTAGAATGATCAATTGTAGTTGGGTTTGGGTTGGGGTTTTTGTTGGAGTTTTTTTTGGCCTCATTCAACATCAAAAGCTTATTTTCAAATGCTGACTGTGTAAAACCATGAAGAAACATTGAAACTAATCTGAGTGTTTCTTTAAGCATGTCCTCCTGCTCTGATTCTACAAGATTTTTTTAAACAACAAAGTCAAGATGATTCTGAATCCAAATACTGGGTGGAATATTTCCTCTCTGGTTATTTCACACTTAATCTTTGTCAATAGTCATTGAGAAACTAGGTATTATTAGCTAGGCAGATCTAGCTGCTACAATTCATAGATTTAGAGTTGGTCAATAAACACCAATTATATGCTGAGCACTGTGTTGAGCGCTGGGGATACAAAAAGGGCAAAAAGTCAATGAGTTTGGTCTAATGGGGGGGGGAGACAATGTGAAAATAACTATGTGCAAACAAGATATTCTGTTCAGTCATGTCCAAATCTTGTGACCCCACTTGGGGTTTTCTTGGCAAAGACACTGGAGTGGTTTACCATTTCCTTCTCATTTTACAGATGAGGAAACTAGGCAAACAGGGTTCAGAGACTTACCCAGGGTCACACAGCTAGTAAGTACCTAAGACCAGATTTGAACTCAGGAAGATAATGAGTATTCCTGATTCCAAGCCTGGTACTCTATTCACTGTTTGACCTAGCTATCCACAAACTGTAGACAAGATAAATTAGAAGTAATTAACAGAAGGGAAGCATTGGCTCCAGAGACTTCATGAAGAAGGTGAGATTTCAGTTGGGTCTTGAAGGAAGCCAGAGAAACCAGAAGGTGGAGATGAAGAGGGAGAACATCCATGCATGGGAAGCAGCCAGTGAAAATGCCTGAAGCCAAGAAACAGTCCCTTGTTCTAGAAGACTGGAAAAGTGAGGGTGTATAGGATATGAAGGGGGAATATGACAAGCGTTTATTAAGCACTTACTATGTGCCAGGCACTGTGCCAGCTGACTTACAAATATTATCAATGACAACCCTCTGAGGGAGATGCTGTTATTAATCCCATTTCACATTTGAAGAAACTGAGGTAGACAGAATTAAGTGAAAGGTTTTGAATGCCACACAGAAGATTTTATATTTGATCTTGGAGGTGATAGGGAGCCACTAGAATGTCCTGACAGGGAGAGGATGACACGATAAGTTTAGGAAGACCAGTTTGACAGCTGAGTGGAATACAGATTGGAGTGGGGAGAGACTATGCAGAGCCAGACTATTGCAACAGTCTAGGCACCTGGGGGTGTCAATGACAGAGAAGAAAGGTACTTTTAGAGGTCATCCAATCCAACCAACTCTTTTTTTTAGAGATGAGAAAACTCAGGTCCAGAGAGGATAAGGGATTTGCTCCAGGTCACACAGGTATGTCAGAAGCAGGATTTGTGCACAAGCCCTCTGACTCCTAAGCCAGGGATTTTTTTCTCCTATTTTTTCACCCTAATAGGGCCTCTTTTGTCAGGATTAAGCAAAAGCATGGGAACACAGACAAAAGAGGCCCTAATAGGCTGACTCAGAATTCTCAGTTTAAGGACTATGGCAGGAAACAAAGTCCTAGTCCCCAGTGACTAACTTTTTTTTCTGTCTGTAGGTGTATATGTCCCTAATGTAGTCCCTACATTACATTAGAGATTAACTTGTTTTGTTAAAGGCATGGGGAGCCTTCCCAGAAGTGTTGGAGAAAGCACTTTATGAACCTTGACAAGCTCCATGAATTATCGCCACTCCGTCCTTATCAAATTAAATATATGTTTAATAATAAGATATGAATAGGAAATGGAGCTATAATTTCATAAGTATACAGAACTCTCAGGCAAGGAAACTCCTTCCAATTTAACATTTTATCTATAATTTACTTTTCTAGAGTTTCCTGGAGTGCTGAGAAGTTAAATAATTTGCCCAGAGTCATACAAGCCAGTATGTGTTAGAGGCAGGACTTGCATGCAGGTCTTGACAGAATTAAAGTAAGTTCTCTTGGCACAGTAGATAGGTCGCCAGCCCTGGATTTGGAGAACCTGGGTTCAAATACAGCCTCAGACACTTACTAGCTGTGTGACCCTGGGAAAGTCACTTATCCCTGTTTGCCTCAGTTTCCCCATCTGTAAAATAAGTTGAGAAAGAAATGGCAAACCCCTCCAGCATCTTTACCAAGAAAACCCCAAATGTGGTCATGAAGAGTCAGATGCAACTGAACAAGAACAGCTCTCTCCAACAGGCGTCATTGCCTTAACTAGATGTTTAAATTTTAAAATAAATCAGACTTTTATGCTACATATTTAAATTTACCCCTCCATCTTCTGTATGCACAAAGAAGATAAAACTGAATCAGATTATTCCTTTTTATTCATCTGTCATAAAAATAAAAAATAACTATTTGCCCTGGTCATAAAACTTCAAATAAATCATATGAAAATTATACAGTTATCCCTTCTACATCACAACCTTCCCCATCATTGTTTCAATATACCAAAGGTTGAAAAAATAAATTTGATTAGCACTGGGCACTATGGTCTTGGGTCAATGTCTTGGCTTCCTGGTTTCCTGAGTACAAAAGGGCCAAGGAACAAGGAGCTCTAGCTGCTTGCTTAGGCTTGATGGGTAGATCACCATGGACAGCACTAAGGCAGGGAAGTGAAGTTTAATTGAAACAGGATTGTGTCATTGTTGAATATCTTTGTTTTATTACTTGCCAAAAAAAATGATAAATCATGGGTCAGCATAAGAAATTAAATGGAAATTTTGAGGGAGTTTTGTGGAAGTCGTAGACCATGTACAAAGACCAGCAGACAACACAGAAAAAGTTTAGAAACCCAGAAATGCATGAAATGTATGTATAGTATCGATACTACTATATGTATATATACTAAAATATATTGATATAGGTAAAATATCAATATATTTTATCTTTTAATACCATAATGATTCAGACTTCTTCTCTGGTACAAAATGAGGGTCAAAAAATTTTACATAGATTTTCCAGATTGCCAGGGTGCCACACCCCTAAATCCAGGATGTAGAAGTGATAACTGTGCTTATTTCTTTCGTGAAATTAGTGTGATTTGGGAGCCCATTCAATTTTTTGGTCCTCTCTCTTTTCTATCTGATAGAAAATAACCATGGGAAAATAAGATAAGAAGACACAGGAAGAGTCATACTTGTAGGCCCTGGGCCCCTTTAGGTGGTGGAGATCCCAGATGAGAGGGGACTCTGGCTCAGCAGATCTCTTGGGTCCTACTTAACTGTTTCCAACACTACCACCCTCAATACATTTCTCTCTAAGCACTGTGATACTGAAGTCTGTGGGTAAAGAAGTGAATGATTAATAAGAACTTGCTAGCAACAACAATTTAAGCTAAAATAGTAAATGCTTTTAAAGCTAGTTGATATGTGAAAATGTGCAAACATCTCTCAGTGCTCAATAGGGGAATAGATCCTGCTGAAATCTATGAAGGAACCAGAGAACTACGTCACATAAGGCAGGGAGATGGAGACAAGCTGTACCTTTGGCACTGTCCAAAGACAAAAAAAAAACCCTTTATGTAGAAATAAATGTTGTGCCTCAAAGAACTACAATTAATTCACCCTTTAGTGAATATTACATGCCTACTGTTAAATACTGTTAAAAATATAAAACCTGCCCTCGTGGAGTTCACAATCGAGTAGGAAGATAAGGTGACCAACACTGATTACTATGATATACAGTATTTCATTATAGAATTGTATAAAAACAAAGCAGTGAGAATTCTGAGGGAAGAGACACCATTACTGACTGGAGGAACCAAATCATGACAAGCTTTTCTGGACTGGACTTTCAGGTCCATGAAACAATTTCTTTCCACCAGTTTTATACAGAGCAGGAATACTACTCCTTACCTGAGTATACAAAGGACAAAAGAAATACATGCATATCCTCTTGAAAGTAGTTACATTAAGAAGATTACTTTAAGGATGCCAGCTCAGAGAAGTCATCAAAATGTATGCAAATATTTTTAAAAGGCATTTTATGTGATCTTGTTCATTTGATTATACTTTCTCTTGATTTTTTTATTTCTATTACAAAATAATCTTTATTTATATGGTGTAAGTTTTGCATTTTCTATCCTCTAGCCGAAAATCTGCGGTATTAGTCCTTATGCAATGTAAAGTTGGCACATAGCTTACCTATTTACCAGGAGAGAAAGGAATACCATTTCCGTGAAAAAAAAAAAACAACAAAAATTACACTGCCATAGTTTGTGTTGGTTTTATTTTCATTTTTAAAGTATTGTGCAAATATTAATCTATTATTTCATAGAAAATCACTTTAAAAAGAAAGAGAAGCTGGGAAGCAGGTTAAATTATTTTCCCCACAAAGGAAGTTAGTGTCTAAATCTGGATTAGACCTTGGACCTCTTTAACATGAACAGTCAGAGATTCGACTTGTGTAAATATCTACAAGGTCAAATACTCATCAGTTGCTTCTAAACAATAACAGACTCACCCTTAGGAAGTTTTTTCTGCCAAAGTTTCAGGTACTGAGCACATTTCTATTGCCTCTAATAATTAACAATTTTAAAAGACTCAAGTTCAGAAAATGTTTGGTTGTCCTTAAATTTCAGGCTAGCTTAACTAGTGACTAGCTGGGGGTTCTGGTAAGTAAAGAGTGGGCTATTTATATGGAAATCAAGTTGAAAATTCTCCAATGAGAAATCTGCTCTGTCCCAGTTCCAGACAGGTCTGAAGGATTGAGAGGACCATCTGTACTGTAAATCCAGATTCTTGTGCTGCCTGCAAATAGGTACAAAAAATAAAATAAAACCTGAGAAATCCACTCAAAAAAACTCGCAAAGCCTGGCCAAACATCTGGAAGGCAATATTAGTTTGAGTTAAAAGTAGCAACTCGAGGTATACCTTTCAATTAAGATCTTGGGACATCTGTTTGTCTTCCCCATCACTTAGCAGCAAATGCCCTCTAAATGAGCACCTTTTGCAGCAAGTCGATGGCTATACTAGAAAATAAAAAATAACCCATGCAAAAGAACCTGTGTGTCCACAGCCTAATTTATTGGAATGAAATGTTAATGGGCAGGCAGCTGCTCCTTGCCCTTAGATAGGCAAAAACACGGCTGGTAGGGAGTCTGAGAAAGCTTCTTCTTGTGGCATGTTCCTCCAGGCCTGGAGGGAATCTAGCTTTGGATCTGCTCATGGTCCCTACAAGTACACATGATGGAAATGCTGATCTTCAAAGATTGCAAAGATGGGGCTTTGACCTTTCCTTATATACAAGGACCTTTCCTCCTCACAGTAACTATGTGGTTCCTATTTATTTTTCCCTTCTTCCAGCATCTGTACCACGTGGTTCATGGGGACAGAAGCCAATATTAAAATTTAACTTTAATAGCAGACCTTGATCCCAGATCTGTAAAAAGATACTATTTTCTGACTGCAGGCTCCAGACATAAGAGAAATTTTTTTCAGACTGGTGCTTTAGCTATGAGCCCTTGGATTTCACCAAAACAGGAATAGAGAGAAAACAGACCCATCAGAAATTCAAGATGAGGAAGATAAAGAAGAAACCAACTACTGGGACATTATTTTACACAAGGGCAAGAGTATAAAGAAATGCATATGGATGGATATGTGTATGTGTTTCCCTATTCTCAAATATTCCCTTTTTTTGATGAAAATCTTACAAACAGTATATAGTGTCTGGCACTTAGTCAGCATTCAAATTATTATTGATTGATTCATACAAGATATTCATTACTATAATACATAGCAGAAAATTTATGTGCTTTTTAGTAACTGCTAGTAAAACATGTTTGTTGTTCATTTCTTCAGTTGAGTCGGACCCTTCATGACCTCATGGACCATAGCACATGTAAAGCCAAGCACAAGAAGCTTTCCAGAGGACTGTTGCTGTGAATAGCTTTCAAGGTTCTGATTACACAGTATAGTGAACTCTCTATTTATTCAATAACAAATCAGAGCAAAACATTCACAGAAAATCAAGATACAGCATTCACCATGTCACAACTCAACAACTTATCACTAAAATGGCCACATAGTTTTTCACCAAAGTGGTCACATAGTTTTAAGCAAAGCACATTCATTTAGTCAATCACAAAGTCCTTAATTCAGTCACAAAGTACAAAAGTCAAAGTCCTCCACCCCTAGGTCACAGTAAATCATAATCTTCTTAGTCAGTACTCAGTATCCAAGCAAAGTCTTCTTTCAGCTTGACTCTAGGCTGGCTCTCAGCTTCCATGGTCACAACTCCTATCTGAATCCATCCAACTTTCTTTTTTTTTTAAAGCAATTCGGGTTAAATAACTTGCTCAAGGTTACATGGCCAGTTATTTTGTGTGGGTGCCAAGTATCTGAGGCCAGAACCGATCCCAGGTCTCCTGACACCAGGGTTGACGCTCTTACTCGCTGCGTCACCTGACCGGCCCATCCATCCAATTTTCACCCAGATTCAAAGGCAGGCAGTTCCCAGTTCCTTGTCCAGCTCCCTGACTTGTTATTCATCCAGTTTCTTGTCCAGTTCCCATTCCATATTGAAGCCCACAGTGTCTAGTCCTTCTCAAATCCTTCACAGACTCTGTTCCTGGGAAGACAAGGCTTAACAAAGCCACAAGAACATTCATACACATTAACAAGGTCACAACAATATTTGTACAAAGTACTGGCACCACAGTCATGCTTCCTCAGTCTTTAACAGCTCCAGCTGGCCCTTGGAAGTCCTCAGCAGCTCCTGCTGGCCCTCTAAAGTCTTCAGCACCATAAGCTCTATTCTCAAAATCAGAATCACTTTATCCAGCCTCCACATGGCTTGTTCCAAGAATTTTTTTCTCATTTCTCAGTTCTCATTCCTCTTCTCAGTTCTTCTCAATTCTCAGTTCAGTCTTTAATCCAGCAGCACCCTGCTTCCACGATGTTTATCCCAAGAAGTTCTGACTTTCCCGGCTGGTGTTTTTCCTTATATACTCCTTCCTGTTCAGCCCCTTCCTGTTACATCAGCAACAGGGGTTCCTACCTTCTGTTTCTTTAACAAAGGCTTAATTTGAAACTAGGTGCTAAGTACCTGTCAGCTTAGCAATATAAAGGGATCTTCAAATTTCATTACTATTACAGCACACCAGGCCCTTCACTATCCTCTTAAAGGATCCTCCACTATCTCTTGAAGTCTGTCCAAGTTCACATTCAAGGTTTCCATGATACTATCTATCCATCTCATTTTCTGTCATCCCCCTTTCCTTTTGCCTTCAATGTTTCACAACATCAGGCTCTTTTCCAATGAATGAGTCCCATCTTCTCATTATATGACCAAATTATTTAAGCTTCAGAATCAGGAGTTGACCTTCTAGTGAATAGTCCACATTAGTTTCCCTAAGTATTAACCTCCTTGCTGTCCAAGGGGCTTTCAGAACCACAAATTCAAAAGCTTTCCTTATAGTTGAACTCTCACAACCAAACATTGCTACTAGAAAAATCATAGCTTTGACTGTATGGACCTTTATAGGCAAGGTGATATTTCTGCTTTTTAGCATGTTGTCCAGATTCCCAAGAAACAAGTGTCTTTAATTTCATGACTGTAGTCACAATCTACAGTGATCAAGAATATAAAATCTGACACTGCATCCTCTATTTGCCAAGAAGTGATGGAACCAGTTACCAAGATCTTAGTTTTTTTTTAAGCTTCAAGCCAGCTTTTACATTCTCATTTTTCATCCTCATCAAGATGTTTCTTAATTCTTCTTTACTTTCTGCCACCAGAGTGGTATCATCTATATATCTGAGATTGCTGATATTTCTCCCAGCTTTTGATTCATGCAGAATGGCATTTTGCATGAAGTACTCTGCATATAAGTTAAATAAATAAGATGACCATATTCAGCCTTGTTGTATTCCTTTTCCAATGTTAAACCAATTAGTTGTTCCATGTTTGGTTCTAACTGTTGCTTCTTGGCTCACATGACTCTAAGTAAGTAAAAGAAGTAATTAGCTTTGCTTTCCTCGTGCTTTGGATTTAGACTAGTTTGACAGAAGGCAAAGAAATATTTCTTATATGAACCAAACCCAGGAAACACAGAAGTTTTTGGTTTTGTGCTCCTTTTTGCATGCAAAAATGGGGAGGTGGTGAAGGATCACTTGGCAAATATAAAGAAAAGAAAAAGAGACCCTTAAGGGTAAATTTTCACAGAGAGATGATAGATGGATGGATAGAGAGATGATAAATAGATAGGTGGATAGAGAGAAAGAGAGATAAATAGGCAGATAGATGAAAGAGAGAGATGTATAGATAGAGATAGGTAGAGAGAGAGATGGATGGATGGATAGATGATAGATAGATAGATAGATAGATAGATAGATAGACAGACAGACAGACAGACAGACAGACAGATAGATAGATAGATAGATAGATAGATAGATAGATGATAGATAGATAGATAGATAGATAGATAGATAGATAGATAGATAGATAGATAGATAGATAGATAGATAGATAGATGGTTCCTTCCTCCCAATCCACTTGATGAAATTACAGAATATAAGGGGCAATAAGAGAGACAATATAGTATAAGGTTTTGCCCCTCTCTGATTTTTCTTCCTTACAAAAACAGATATATATTTTTCAGAAAAAAAGAAAAAGCCCAATAAAGAATGAACTTTGGGGTACCTGGATGATCTTCAGTGGTATATGTGTCACCTAAAAAAACAGGGAAAGCAGTTGTATGAATGGCTGAAGGATATGGACGTTTCTCTAGTTCACGGTGCCCCCAGACCAGATATCAAAGCCTAAGCTCTCTCCCAGGGTCATTGGTAGCAACTATGAATAGCTGGTCTGTGTAAACTATTAGCCCTCGTCCAGCCTTGATGTCTTATCTCTCCTGTGCTCCCCACCAGAACAGGAGCTACATATCCCCAGTGCTCCATTTAGAGGCAAGTTCCTTAACAGCTCTGGAAAAACTTTTCTTCAAAGTCATTGGGCCCATCCAGGCAGGGATGCCCATACCAAATACTGAATCTATTGAGGGGAGGTGCAGGGCCGTTAAGGAGAAGCTTTTCTTATTCATGTTCTTCTTGGCCTTAATTTTCTTAATGAAATTAGCCATGGGGTCGCTCCTGCTCTCCTGCTCTAGGAGCATCTAACCTAGGTCCTCATCATTTATGTTTATGGGATTTAAGGATTAAGTGACACAGACAATGGGATGTGAAGTTTCAAGTTTCAGACTTTGAAGTGGTCCATTTACACATTGCAAAAGATGAGCTGGCTCCTTGATTAGCTGGTACTTTTAAGAGAGGGTAAAGAAATGTTTCCTTCAGCAGACATCAAGTTCTTTAATCAACTTGAGAGAATTATAAGGCCTTAGCTACAGAATAAAGGCAATAGATATCACATAGGAAACATTTAGAGCAGACATTCTTAATGTGTTGTGTGTAATGGACCCTGTGCGAAGCCTATGGACCCCTCAAAATGATGTTTCAAAATGCATAAAATAAAATACATAGAATTACAAAGGAAAACAAAAGATATTGAAAATAAAGATATAATTTTTGTTCCCATTCAACTTCACAGATCCCCTGAAATTTATCTACGTGCCTCTTGGGAATCATTGGACCCCTGATCCAGTGATTGACTGAGAGGATCAGCCATGCCCCTTGAGTCTATATATAAGGCAAACCAGTCAGCTCTGAGGGGAGTCAAATCTGGCAGTCAAGAAGAAAGTTGAAAGAAGAACTCAGCTCCCCCAATTTTTATTTTCACCTCTTAGAGAATTACCTGTGGAGGTAGGGCGAGAGAGAGAGAGAGAGAGAGAGAGAGAGAGAGTCCTTTCTTTTCCAGCCGTGGCAAGCTTTTCTTATGACAATCACCGCTATAGACAAATGGAAGAGACCAAGTTTAGAAGAAATGGGACTAAGAATTCTAGAAAGCCAGGTTCTGAGTCCAGTGAGTTGGCAAGAGAAGTTGAGAGTCTGGCAGGCCAAGATAAGATATTGCTCTGGGTGTAGCAGGCTGCAGAATCAAGACTCCTTCTGGTCCTAGGGTGTTGACTCTGATGAGGGGCCAGAAATATTGAGGGAGAAAGCCCCAGGGATACAGGGATTCCGAAATCAGAGTTCCCAGGGCAAGGTCGCCTGGAATGAATTCTCGCAGACTCAAGCATTCTTTAAGTCAAGGTGACAAAGATTTATTGTTATGCTGTACAGCAGGCAAGAGTTCTTAAGGAACCTGCAAACTTAGAGGGGTACAGTTAAAGTTTATATAGGATAAACTATGGTAAAACATGTGCCAAATATGCTGACTAGGTGAGTCAGGGTGGGATTAGGGAGTGGTTAAGGAGTGGTCAGTTCTTAAAGGAACACGCACTTTTAATATACACTGCACAGGTATTTTACCTAGAATTCACTGGGAAATAGCCTAAGGTGGGCTACAGAGAGGTGTGATTTTAGGCCTGAAACATCTCCAAGTCAGCTAACAATCAGGGCTGACTGAGAAATACCCAGGTGGCCCCCATCAATGTCTAGTTAGACAAGATAAACTTAAGGGGGTATACATATGTCCAAGTCTAGGATGCATATGATAGGTCAGTGAGTAGTAGATATCTTTATGACCCAGTACACAGCTGGTTGAAACTACTAAATTCTATAGGTGCAGCTGGCTACTGTATCAGGAAGAGAGAGAAGTATTTTGCTAGGTCATGCTGCCCTTGAGCTGGAGAGAAAGTGCCTGAGACAGTGTTTTGAGGCTAGGAAGAAATGTGATTTTGGAAATGGGGTTCAAGTATGGGCACTCAAGCACCCCATCAACTCCAGGTATTTCTGCAAGTGTATAGCGGTAACTGAATCCAGAGCCGTGTTGCCAGAACAAGCTGGAGTGAGCAGTGACTATAACCTGTCAGCAAAGCAACATCCAGAGGAGAATGTAAGACCAAAATAAGCAGGAGCTGGGCAAGAATATCAGTGACCCTGCAACTCAGCAGCATTAAAGGTGTGAGGTGCTCTTTCTGCTGCAAGGTGCCATTACCCAAAGTGGAGTATCTCACCCACTGTTGCACTTTCCAAGAGGTAAATGAAAAAAAGGTGAAGAGCAAATTTGGGGGGCAAAGTTCTTCCTCCATGACAAGTTCATACCCCTCAGATCTGGCTGGCTCGGGTTTTTGTTTGTTTGTTTACTGGGGGCAGCTAGGTGGTGCAGTGAATAGAGCACCGGCCCTGGAGTTAGGAGGACCTGAGTTCAAATCCAGCCTCAGACACTTAACACAAAAACTAGCCATGTGACCTTGGGCAAGTCACTTAACCCCAATTGCCCTCCAAAAAGGCAAAAAAAAAATCAAATGTGTTTGTTTACTTAAGGCCCATGGAGCATGGCTGATCCTCTGAAGTCAACACTAGACATTTCCTGTAATGTCAGTTGCCTTAATCCAGTGACCTCTCAAGTTGATTAAGGAACTCCTTTACACCTCCTAAAGGAGTCAAAATGAAAGTATAAATTGTACTTTATGTTACAAAAAAAGCCACCTCAAAATCTGAAAGAATTGCAATTTATTGTCCCTGTTACTTGCCCCTCCTATCTAGGAAATTATAAGAAGTAGATTTGCTGTACTCAACTGATCATTGTTCACTGATCAGCCAACCCCCTTGCTGCATATCTATGATCTGGTTTGGGTTTCATTTCTAATACACACTGGTCACAGAGTCTGAGCAAATAACTTAATCACTAAGTTCTCCAGGTTCTAAGATTATAACTTTCAGAGCAGCTGTTCTGCTGGTTGATCTGCCTGCCACAGTCTCACTCCACTCCAATTCCATCTCTATTTAGCCACTGAAGTAATTTTCCCAAGTTGCCAGTCTGACCATGTCAACCTGGAAGAAGGAATATTCTCATAAGGAGTTTCCTATATCCCATTAAATCATTGGTTCAGTCCAAAGATTAATAGATAGATAGAAAGAAGTCAATAAAGAGAGATAATCAGATTTTCATTTTTTTTATTTCTAAAAACTAGATTAATACAAGTATATATTTTAAATGATGTCCTGATTCTGTGGTCCATCATTTTCATACACATAAGTCACAGAAGCCAAAGGACTAATTAGGAGCTACTGAGTTGCCAAAAAAGAAAAACACCATCTCTGCCCTTGAGGAACTCACAATCTAATGTAGCAGACAATAAGCAAATATGTGGAAAGTCACCCTATACAGAATAAATTGTTGTTCATCATTCTTGATGAGGACCAATGGCATCAGGAGTATGATATCCTGGCTTGCAAGTAAATTGGATTTAAGTGAGGCAGGGTTGTATAAAGTCATCAGCCTCACTCTGTCCTCCAGGAACATCTGAGTCCAGTGGCAAAACACAGGTCAGGACAACAGGAGATGACTTCAGATGCTTTTTAAGCTAAAGTCTTCACCAGGTCTCAGTTTGTCTGAGGCAACACGCATTCAATGATTAAAGGCTAGGTAAGAATGGATGCAAAAGATGACCTGATTTGCCTTCTCAAAAGAATAAATAAGAAATAACTAACAGAGAGAAGGCACTGGAATTAAGAGGGATGAGAAAAGGCTTCCTGTAGAAGGTGGGGTTTTAGTTGCTACTTGAAGGAAGTCAGGGAAGCCAGGAGGCAGACATAAAGAGGAATAGCAGCCTAGGCAAAAATGTCTGAGTCAAAAGATGGAGTGTCTTGTTTGAGGAACAGTAAGGAGACCAGCGTCACTACATTGAGTAAGTAAAGTATGAGAAGACTGGAAAGGGCAGTGTGGGGGTGGGAGAGAAGCCGAGGTTATGAAGGGCTTTGAATGCCAGAGGATTTTGTATTTGATTATGGAACTCATAGGGAGCTCCTATAATTTGAGTGGGGACTCAAAGGACAGGGTGACATGGTCAGACTGGCAACTTGGGAAAATTACTTTGGAGGCTAAATAGAAATGGAATGGGGTGAGACTGTGGCAGGTAGACCAACCAGCAGACTGTTGCAATAGTCTGATATGAACTGATGAGGGCCTGTAGCAGGATAGTAGCAGTATGAAAGGAGAGAAGGAAGTATATTCCAGATGCTGCAAGGGTAAAATGAACAAGCATTGGCAACAGATTAGATGGGATGGGGGTGGGGGGTGGTGAGAAATAGTGAGGAGTTGAGGATGACGCCTAGGCTGTGAGTTTGACTGAGAGAATGATGCTGTCCTCAGCAATAATAGAGAAGTTTGGAAGCTGGGGAGGTTTAGGGGGAAAGAAATGAATTCCATTTTAGACGTGTTGAGTTTAAAATTTCTACTTTAGTTTTTAATATTTAGAAGCTTCCAGGTTTGATTTACATTGCATTCCAATGTCAGTGGGGATGATTTGAGTCAATAATAAATAAAAAAATTCTTGAGAAAATCCACAGTCAAGAAAAAGCATAAATATTGTCAAATTAGATACAATGATTCATGATTTCTAGTATTTGTGGCAGGTTGATCCCTCCCCCACAGTCCCAAGTAGATGCCCCCCATACTCTCCCCTCAGTTTTGGCTACTGTTCAGCATCCTAACCCTTTTCTTACCCTGTACTGCTTCTTTTCAGAAAACATAGAATTATATGGATTATATGGTCTATTAGGATTATAGACCTAGAGTTTGAAGAAGCTAGTCTAAAGGAAAAGACTACCATTTACTTTGCCTCTAATCTGTGGACTTACTGTCAGGGATTTCATGGTTTAACAAAATTCTTTCTGACCATGCCAGCCAGGAAAATACTCCCAAGTGAGGGGAGCACATTAATTTGGTTGTTAGGAGGAAGTAACTGGTTGCATTAGTTCCATCTATCTTCTTTCATTTATTTGTTTATTACTTATTTATATGTATTATATTACAATGTTATACATTACATTATTTACATTAATTCTACTTATATGTAATACATCATATTATATATGGTATATGACATATGTTTTATATTTTAATTTATTTACATATATTATATTGTTTATGTATTATTTATTTATTTGCATATGAATTATTTCCTGGGTCAGAATGTGATGGAAGGAATTGCCACACCTCAGTTGCATTCAAATCCTTTGTAGTTTTGTTAATTTTCTCAGGATGATTTGCAGAAATCCAGGCTAACAATCAGGAGAATAATAGAGGTTAAAGGAAATTTTCTGCCTCTATTTCAAAGAGTTTAGACTAGGGAAGTCTGTGTGATAACAAAGGAATACAGAAAGTCACACAGTATCTAAGAGTTTTTCTTACTAGCTGAGCAGGGTCTGAAATAACAAAAAGGATTAAAAAACCAAAAAGATCCTACAGATATGAAATGAAAGAGTGGGAGACCAGGAGATGGCAAAGTAGAAAGCATAGCTAAGCTCAGCAAAAACGCCAACAGAGAACAACTCAGCAGAGACATGCACCAAGACCATATTGGTAGAAAGGAAAGGCTATTAATATTTGCAATAAATTAAATGTCTTTTTCTGTAAACGTATATATTCTCTGGTTGACTAGCAAAAGCAACACAAAAGCAGGAGCTCTTGAGCTATGATTTTGAGTGGAGGTTGCCCCATGATCCATCTTGAAACTGGGATAGCTTTCAGGAAGCCTACATGTCTGGAATGGGGGAAAGAGGGTCCTCTAGGAACATTTTCTCTTTGCATCCAGCCTGCAAAGAGTTCTCAAATATAATTTGAACACAGCCATCATAGAACTTCAGAATGCAACAATACTGAAATTTAAGAGAGCTTCTTTATCAATTTTAAAAATACCTAATTTAGGGAAGGATGGTTTTATATCACTATTTTAAACACTGTCACATTTCATAGCAGTCACAGCAATTATAGAATCTTAGAAATGGAAGAAATTTTAGAGTTCATCTAGTCTAACCATTTTATATTTAAATGTTGATGAATTTGGTGTTTCATGGATAGTACAGGGAAATTGACAGACATATTTTCAAAGTTCTGGCCCTGCCACTAACGTTAGGTTAAGCTGGGCAAATACTTTAATCTATCTGCATTTTATTTTGTCTTTCTTCAAGATGAAATTTGGTTAGGGCAGTATTTTATATAATTCATATACATCTAAATGACCAGATTGGGTAGTTTAATTTAGAAATTTTTTTTATAAAAGTTACATTCTTGTATTATGTATACCAACTCCCTCACATTTATATCCAAATTTATCCTCCTTGCCCAAATCTGCTTTATTCTCAATAGACTTGTATTCTATTTTTTAGAGCAAGAAAAGTTTTTTACCACAAACTCATAGAGAAAATGTAGGATTAATCAGATAGGTTATCTCCCATCTTTATATAACCGTTAACAAAAATTGTGGGATATCAGGAATACCTGCTTGAAATTCTAGGAAGTCAGAGATTTCTGGGTAAAATGTGGAGTGGAAGGAATTAACCAATTATTGTAGGACCAAAAAATGATTTGTTTTTCTAATGATATAGTGAAGTTAATGAATCATAGGACTTCTGCTATGTTACTTTAATTGACCCCTTGTAGTGACACAACATAATTAATAGAATCACCCTCTCTGGAAGCATCTTTGATTTTCCTCTTGTTTAGAGTTTTTAAAGAGTCTCTATGTTCCAGTGTCTCTATGTTCCTATTTTCCCTTTAACCATTGCTCCCAAGGAGTTCAAAAACTATGATGACCTTTTTTCTTCTTGGCAATGCTAGAAAAGGGACATATGCACAATGAGGCACCTTATTTTAAAGCTCTCTGGACTGGTTCTAGAGTCTGGGGCAGGGATGAACTTTAAGGTGGTGGTCCAATGGGGCCCAGCTAGTGAGTAAGGACTGTGGTGAATTATATGAGGACTAGTAAAGCTACAGATATTTGGAGTCATAGAGTCAGATAGGGGTGCACTGGTCCTTTGTACTTTACAAGGACCTATTTATTCATACTAGTACTTCTTTCTTTTAATGAATAAATCAACAAATACTTATTTATTAAGTGCCTATGATATATACACACTATGGTAGGTACTGTGGTTACAAGAACAGACATGAAATGTCTTTGCCTTCAAGGAGCTTATGTTTAATCAAGAGAAACAGTTAATAATAATAGTAATAATAACAGCTAACATTTAGAAAGCACTTACTATGGGCCAGGTACTGTGCTAAGCACTTTCCAATTATTATCTCATTTTTTTTTTTGCCTTTTGGAGGGCAATTGGGGTTAAGTAACTTGCCCAAGATTACACAGCTAGTTTTTTTGTGTGGGTGTTAAGTGTCTGAGGCCAGAACCGAACTTGGGTCCTCCTGACTCCTGGGCCAGCACTTTACCCACTTCGACAACTAGCCGCCCTATTATTTCATTCTATACTCACAACAACCCTGTGAGGTAGGTGCTAATATTGTTTCCATTCTACAAGTGAGGAAATTGAGGCAGGGGTAGAAGATTTCAATTCAGAATTTGAACTTCTGACACTAGGCCCAGCATTCTGGTACAACCTAACTGCCTACTTAACCTTAGCTACCTCTAAAAAATACCTTTATCACACAGGCACTTGGTGGTATAGTGGATAGAGTGTTGGACCTGGAGTCAGGAAGACTTGAGCTCAAATTTGGCCTCAGACACTTATTAACTCTATGACCCTGGGCAAGTCACTTACTCTTGTTTGCCTCAGTTTCCTCATCTATAAAATGAACTACAGAAAGGAAATGACAAACCACCTCAGTGCTTTTGCCAACAAAAACCCCAAAAGGGTCACAAACAGTCCTGAAAAGGACTAAATCATAATAGGCACAAGTAAATTCAGGGTCACTTGCAGGTTACTCCCTGGTGGAGTGAGGAATGAGGAAAGGTTGTATGTTAGTGGTGGCACTGAGATAAACCTTGAAAGAGCCTGGGAATTCTGAGAGGCAAAGGTAAAAGGTATATATAGACTCCAGATATGAGAGATAGACTATGAAAAGTTACCTTGAAATCTCAACTTATGTTAGTTTGTCTCTATTCAAGGAGTCTGTACGTTCTAATTTTTCTTTGTTTTCTGTGCTTTGTCTCCAAATAATAAAGAAAAATGTTTAAAATTTATTAAAAATTAATGTTTCTTGGGGCAGCTAGGTGGCACAGTGAATAGAACACCGGCCCTGGAGTCAGGAGGACCTGAGTTCAAATCTGACCTCAGACACTTAACACACACACACACACACACACACACACACACACACACACCCCTAGCCGTGTAACCTTGGGCAAGTCACTTAACCCCAGTTGCCCTGCCCTCCCCCCCCAAAAAAAAAAAAAAAGGAAAAAATTAACATTTCTGTGCTTTGTTTTTACTAAACAATAAAGAATTGTGGCATCTTCAGAGTGGAATTCATTTCACTTCTGTCTGAAAATTGAGATCACAAACAGCCCTGTTTTATGTTGGCTACCTGAAAACCCTAACTGTATTTTATTAGCTGTATTTTAAGAAGTGAGGGAAAGGACCAACCTTCACTGCTATGCAACAATCCCCAAATTTAGCAAAACTTGAGCAATCAACCTTGTGCCCAATCACATTTACTTTAAAAACATTAGTGTGTAACAGGTCTTCTGGTTTGGCTGAACTGACTGCCTCAAAGGAGGTCTAAGTGGCTAAAGATCCTGGGAATTCTATTTCTTCCAAGCTCAATAAGATGACACTCTTAATAAAGGAATTATGTCTGGGAGATAAGAGTTTTCAGCATAAAAAGAGTCTGAAAAAACATCTCCCTGGAGGCCAACAAGGAAAGAGTTGGAGAGAGAAGAGAGGAGCAGCAAGGCGGCGTCAAAGGCATGAGCCTGAGCCTTCTCGGGAGACTTAGAAACCTCCCGACAGCTGGGCCCTTTTCTTTTTTCCTGGCTCACATATTAGATTAAGAGAATTTTGCAGAATGACTGCAATCCAGCTTTTTGGAGAAACAACCGGAACCATGGTGAATCTACTCCTCTGTCCCCTTTTCCTACTTGGTTCAGCATCCCAGTAACAAGCATCAAGGTTAATCACTAAGGGTTTCATGGCCATTTAAACATATCACCTACTGGTTATTTATTTTTTAAACAGTGGTTTACTGGAGGTAGACAAGGTAATTTTAACTGCATATTGAGTGTTTTTGCTATTGAGATGGAGAGAAATCTGTGAATACTGGATTGAGCTAAATCCAAGTGGTTTTTGAAAGGGTCTCAAGAACCTTGGGGGGGTGGGGGGTCTCTTGACCATACTCTTAGAGATAATTTCATTACCGGTACCTCTAATCAGATAGAGGCTTTGTGGGGGGGGGGGGGGTTCCCCTTCATTATAGAGAAAGGAGGAGGGGAATAAAGGATGGTCAACACCTGGATAAAGTTTACACCTGAAGCCAGTCCTAGTGCCATCTATCTTCTGGGCAACAGAGGTTAATAGTGTCACCATCTTTGGAAGAACAAGGCTACAATTTGAAAGCAGAAACTAAGGCTCTGAGGCTTACCAACTCATCTAAACCTGAGACTGGTGATCTATATTCACGCCTGGCCTGAAGCAAAGTTGGGAAGTAAAGGTTTGTTTTTGATACATTCCCATTTATTCTATTGTCAGTCAACAAATATCAATAAACATTTATTGCCTACTGTGCACCAGACACTGTGCTAAGTGCTGGGGAAGGGATACAAATACAATTAAAATCAGACAGTCCCAGCCCTCAAGGAGCTTACAATCTAACAGGGGAAGACAATGGACAAAAAGAAACTAAAAAGGGAGGAAACGGGAAGAGGGAAAGTAGCCAGCCTAGGGACATGTTGGAGAGTTCCAGAGAAGTCAAAAATCAATGTAACTGGTAGGAAATGGAGAGAAAATTGTGCTGAGACCCCTCTTTAAACAGAGGCCCTGGAGCCCAAGACCCTGCCTTCCAGTGCTAGGGTCCAATCAGAGGGGCAGAGGATACGAATAAGACGTGAGTACCAAGTAGATTCAATCTTGAAATTTAATGAGATTTCCCAAAGACAAATGTCCTATTGGCCAAAAAGTTTTATTAAGCAGCCACTTTGAGGCAGACACTACAGCTAAGAATACAAAGAAAGGTAAAAGACAGTGTTTACTTTCGAGGAGCTCAAAGTCCAAGGGGGCAAGACAACATTCAAGTAACCATGCACAAAGAAACTACACATGGGATAATAGGAAATAATGGTGCGGTGGAGATGAGGAGGGAAAAAATTCCCAGCACGGAGTTACAGCCAATGAAAATGCCTGGAATGTGAAGATGGAATATCTTAGTTAAGTAACAACCAGGAGACCAGCATGTGGGGGATGGCGAGTAAGGTGCGAGAAGATCAGAAAGGAAAGATGTGCCCCATCTTCATTCCTGTCCTCCACTTGCAAGCTTTAAGGGACTTATTTGATTCTAGAGATAGGGAGCCACTGGAGTTTATTGAATACGGTGGGATGGGGAAGGGAGGAGATATGGTCAGATCTGAGATTTAGAAGATCTCTTTGGCGACTGAGCTGAAGATGGATCGGAGTGCAAAGAGACCAGGCTGACCAACCCACAGGCTATTGCAATTGTCTGGGCATGAAGTAGTGAGGGTCTGTACTAGAGTGATGGCAGCATCAGAGGAGAGAAGGGGAGATAGGAGTATCCACAAGTTTTTGCAGTAGATAGGATATGGGGAGTGAGAGAAGAGTGAAGAGTAGAGAACAACACCTAAGTTTCTAGCCTGTGTTACTGAGGAAAATTAGGAAGAGGGGAGGGTTTAGGGACTCTCCTTTATTCCTTTTTGAGACCACCACAACCCCCCTTCCCAGGCATTTATTCAATCCTCCATTCTGACTCTCAGATAGATACAAAATAATCCTTGCAAAAAACATGATATTTGGCATAACATTAAATTTGGCTAATAATAAATCAATCAGCCAACTCTTCCTAGGCACTACATTTATGATTCAAGATGGCTGCCAGATGAACAGCAATACCCTGTATATAAGTGACTTTTCTCAGCCATAAGTACCTGAGTTTTAGGGCATTTAACATTAAATAAAATATTTTTATTTTCAAAAATAGAACATTCTTAAAATTCTAGGATAAAATATTTAACTTTTACTTCCACACTTTGAAAGGTTTGCTATTTCATCAAAATGGGTTCTTCCCATGTTTTCCACACAGCTCTTTAAGCTGTACTCATCCTATGTGATCCTTGCAGTGTTTTCTTAGAACTCTTCATAGAGGATGTACCCAGCATTTCAGAGGCCCTCTCCTTGTTCCTTTAATATCTTGGGGAAGACTTTTTATTGATAAAAACTTCAGAGAAAACTAGAAAGCAGAAATTAGACTTGGATTAACATTTTAGTCTCTATTCCACAATAAATTTAAAATGATGCAATGCCATGCATGAGCAGCTTTCCAGAAGAATGCTACTGTGAACAGCTTTTAAGGTTCTGATTACACAGCACAGTGAATACTCTATTTATTCCATAACACATCAAAGCAAAACAGTGACAAAGTACAGCATTCACAATATTACAGCTTATCACAGAAAATCAAAATATAATATTTACAATAACTTATCACAGAAAAATGGCCACATAGTTCCCACTACAGTGGTCACAAATTTTTGAACAAAGAACAGTCACATTCTCAACATTCTCAACACAGTAACTCAACATTCACAAAATCCTTAATTCAATCACAAAGTACAATAGTCAAAGTTTTCCACTCATGGAGCATACTAAGTTACAAATCAATTACTTATTCAGTCATCAATCACTTAGTACAATCATTTAGTCAATCAATCATCCTTTATTATTCACTATTCAGTCATTAGAAAATACACAGACCCTCCACCCCTACGTCACTAGTAAATTTACAATTTCTTAGTCAGTACACAGTATTCAAGTAAAGTCTTCTTTCAGCTTGACTTGAGGTGGTTTCTCAGATTCTCTGTATCCCCTTCCATGGTGCCAGATCCTACCTGGATTCACCAAACTGTCACCTGGGTTCAAAGGCAGACAGCTCCCAATTCCTTGTCCAGCTCTCTGTGCAGTTCCTGTTCCACATTGGAACTCACAGTGTCCAGTCCATCTCAAATCCTTCACAATCTCTGTTCCTGGGAAGACAAGGCTTAACAAAGCCACAAACAGGTTCATGCAAAGTACCAGCATCACAGTCATGCTTCCTCAGTCTCTGGCAGCTCTGGCTGGCTCTCATAAATCCTCAGCAGCTCCAGCTGGCCCTCGGACTCAGCAGAAGTTTCAGCTGGTTCCCCAAATTCATCCAGGTTCTCCAAGTCAAAATCATTCTTGCCAGCCTCCGGGGACCTTTCCTCTTCAGTCTCCCCCAGCGGCAGAAGCTTCTGCCTCCATTAAGCCTGCTCCAAGAAGGTCTAACTCTCCCTCTCTGGGGCTTTCCTTAAATACACACAGCATTAGCTTCCTGTTTCAGTAGACCCCCTTCCTGTTACATGAACAATAGGAGACAGGAGTTCATACCTTCTGTTTCCCCAACAGAGGCTTGATCAATTACTAAGTGCTAAGTACCTGCTACCCTTGTCAACACAAAGGGATCTTCAAATTCAAATTACATTATCATTACAAATGGATATCTGACCTATTAGTGAAGATCATATAAAAAAATTAGGAGAAAAGAATAGATGAATTTTTAATGAAACAAAGGAAAGAATTACAAAAAAAATAGATCATGTGATTACATAAAATTGAAAAGCTTTTGTACAAACAAAATTAATACATGTGAGATAAGAAGGGAGGAGACAGAATAGAAAAAAAAATCTTTGTCAACTATCTCAGTGAAGTTATGTCTCAGTGGTATTTGGTATATAGACAATTTAGAGAAATACATAAAATCAACATCCACAGCATAATAGATAAGTGGTTAAAGGACATGAGCATATAATTCTCAAAAGAACAGTTGCAAACCATTAACAAACGTATGAAAGAATTCTCTGAATTACTAATTAACTAAAAGGAAATATAAATCAACACAGCCTTGAAGTTTGACCTTTTACTCAGAAAACTTGCAAAGATAACACCCAGGTCCAAATTTTGTCTCTAGCTTTCTCCTCATTAACCTTGACCTTCATTTATTCTTTCCATTTTTCCAGTCTCTTCTGTTTACACTTCAAAGATTCTAGTCAGGTTTAGTTTTTTTAAAAGGGATTACTTGAAAGTTATTGGTTGTAATAAAAGGTCCATGTTCTCCTATAGGATTAAACTCATCTCTGAAGATGAGTTATTCATGCATATGTTTTTTTTTCTTTTGCCTTTCAGTATACTGTATTGTAATTCTTTCCTTTTTTTCTCTCTTACATTTGCTGTGAAATCTTGTGTGACTATGAGTGGGGTTCATTGCTGTACATATATATATATGGAAAGGAAGGAAGGAAGGAAGGAAGGAAGGAGGGAGGGAGGGAGGGAGGGAAGGAAGGAAGGAAGGAAGGAAGGAAGGAAGGAAGGAAGGAAGGAAGGGAGAGAGGGAGAAAGGGAGAAAGCGAGGAAGGGAGGGAGAGGCCTAGCACTGGAGACAGACTGGGCAAGATTTGACAGAAACTGAAAGGCAGGAATAGGTGTCTCCTGGTGGCTCAGTACTGGGGATAACCGTGGGCAGGGACCCATGGAAGCCAGAAGGGGAGTAATTGGTGTCAGTATACAATGACATACAGTGCTAATTGATGTTGTGAAAGCAGCTTACTTATAAAACATCATTCCCAGAACTTGACAGTAACCCTCTACTCTACCACAGCAGCCACTAATTCCCAACTATAGACTCCCTTGATCCTTACCTTGAGCCCACAGTTCTTAGGTAGGCCACCATCTTCATGTTTATAAAAACCTTTTATATACAAGTCATGGTTTGCCTCTTTTTTCACCCATTTCTTCTTTAAGAATATGAATAAAAAGTGAACTAAACTGCAATAAAAGAGATTTAGATTAGTTAAATGATGTGTATTTATTGACAGACTGGGTTTAAATGGAACCATGGACCTAGCTGTTGTACAGTTAAATCAATGTTTTCTTCTATATGAAGTTCTATTCAGATAATCATTTCAATTAACTGTGTACTGACCTAGTCAGCCAAAATGATTGTACCAACTATATCATGAATTGAGTATTTCAATAATTTAGACACAACTTGGGTTGTTAAACACTAGAACTGGTCACTGATAAAAGTTATGGAATCTCCCTCTGGAGAATTATTGAAAAATAGAGAATCCTCTTTCTGAGAGACAGCTTCTGTGTTGCTGTTTGAAGCCTGGGGGAGGGGAAAGGGAATTAGCTGACTCCTACAGATGCCTTCTAGGCCCCAGATGCTGTGATTACAGCTAATGCAATGTAGGTGCTAGTCAACTACTCCATGCTACCTAGTATTCTCCACTGGTATTTAAAAGGAGGAGCTACAGAGGCTGGTTTGCCACAGGTTCAAACAGAGAACAGACAACCTTTCATATAACTCTATTTAAGAGTAACTCCAGGCCAAAAGACAGGCTCAGCAAGAAACCGTGGTGGGGGGAGAAAAATGATTCAAACCACACCAAACCACACCAAGTGCTCAAACCACCATTCCCCATAGCCATGAAGCTGAGTTGTTTTGTTTTGTTTTGTTTTTTTCCCAAAAATGCTACCCCTATGAGAAAAGCTGACACAGGAGACTGCCTAAAAAAACAGCTACCGCACCCTGTCCTTGGGCAACCACTGTGGCTCCCAGCCAGAGTCCCAAACAGCAGGTAGAAGTAACCATCCGAGGAAGCTAAATATAGTGAAAAGTGTAGCACACAACTTTTTTCATGACAAGCTGGACCCTGTAGGAAGCAAAACAAGCTGCTGGTGGAGTTGCTAGATAATTTATAAACAGCTGTCAAGATGATTTGTATGGCTTCATTGGCTCACAGGGGACAATGTCCAATGGATAGAAATACTCTAACTTGAGGTCTTTGTAATAAAGAGGAACAATACAATGAAATAAAAAGGAACTCTGTGTGTGTGCATGTGTGTGCACGTGTGTGTGCAAGCGTGCGAACTTTAAGAATGCTCACTATGCTCAGTATGTTGTGTGTCTTTGACCAGAGGCATGGAGCTTGAAGGGTCCTTAGAGGTCACTTGGCTTAGCTCAATCATTTTACAGTTAAGAAAACTAAGGTCCAGAGACTTACCCCAAGGTCACACACGTAGTAAGCAGCAGAACTGTGAATTAAAACAGATCCTCTTATTCCAAATCCATCACACTTTCCATTGCATCTTCATGTTTCACCACAGGCCTGGCCATGCTTCATTCATTTAATAGACATTTGTTAAGTACCTACTCTGTGTAAAGCACTAAACCCTTGGGGCAAGGGTGAGGAACCTGCAGCTTCAAGGCTACATGTGGCCTTCTAGGTCCTTGGGTTCAGCCTTTTGGCTGAGTCCAAGTTTTACAGAACAAATCCTTTATTAAGGGTATTTGTTCTGTGAAGATTAGATTTGGTCAAAGGGTCGCACCTGAGGACCTAGAGGGCGACATGTGGCCTTGAGGCCACAGGTTTCCCATCCCTGCAGCTTAGGGAGCTTAATGAAAGCTTAATGAAGACATTGTGCCCCCTCCCCAACAGAGTTGGCAAGTAGTAGGGGATGGTGACATGTATATCCATAACTGTAATTATAACTAATACAAAACTATAATAGAAAATAATATGTATATAGAAAGTATCTGGTGAGGTAGGGAAGAAGATGAAATAATTACCAACTGGGAAGAGGATCAGGGATGCTGTTCTAGAGGTGACATGCCTTCCACTTTGGCAAACTGGAAACAGGACTCTTTGTATTAAATCTTCTTTTTGACCCTCTCAGAAGAAAATAGCATGGCAGGGATGGGATGAATTACCATTGGAAATCAGAAAATGTCCTTTACTTGTTATGTTGATGGAGATTTTCATACTCTGATTGAAAAATACAAAAATGTTATCAAGACCCTACCTTATGAGTAGAAATACTTTAAACTTCCCTAATGAAATTAGTAAAGGTGTCTCACTAGTGTTTCCTTAGTCCCTTGTATGAATTAAACTAGTTATGACAACCCTTTCTCAATGCCTCAGTCCTCTGAGAACAGAAGGTGGGTCAGGGTAACTAGACTATTAGTCAAAGAACAAACATTCCAAGTAATTTTGTTTTTTCCAAAGGACTGAATACACCCCCACCTGTTTCACTTAATGAACTCCAGGGATCTTTATATATTTAACAGCAAGATAACTAAGTGGCAAATTCAACAATGATCAAAAAAATCAGGTGCAAGGAACCAACCAACATTTTAAAAATAAATATTGTTTTCCCTTGCATAGAATTAGGCATGCCTCTAATAACTTACTACACTTCTGCAACCTAAAACAAGATGAAAGTTGTGGGAGGCAGGAAGGATGCCAACCAGAAATAGATCAACTAAAACTCTATTTCCTGCCAGGAAATGGAGTACAATCTCCTCTGTGTCACCCAAGCTCGGAACCTTGGTATTATCTTTGAATAAGCCCTCATCTTGGTCCTTGTTTGTATCAGTGCCTGGCACATGGTAGATGTTTTAATAAATGCTTATTAATTGGTCACATCTAGCTGCCATGTATTTTGTATACGTTCCTCCTTCTGTCTTCCCAAAGCCTGATGTCACCATACTCTAGGGACTCATCATTTCATGCCGAATTACCACAATAGCCTGCTAATTAGTTTCCCTGTTTCCAGTTCCTGTCTGCTGTAAATCAGTCCTGATTTACAGTAATATTCTTTAAACATCACTTTTATGGTGACACTTTCCTACTCAAAAACCCTTTAATAGTTGCTCTTCAGTGACCTCCATAATCTTGTCCAGCCTTTTCTAGACAGTCTTCCCTGCCCACTCCTCCTCCTATTCTCCAATATGAACGCTCATTTACAATCGGGTTAATTTCCTCCATGCCTCTTGCTTCCTCTCTTCAGCCCATCCAAATTCTGCCCAGTCTCAAGTTCCACCTACCCCATGAAAACTTCTCTGACTACTAAGGTCCTGACTTTCCCATTCTTAGAATTACTATGTCTCTTATAGTTTGTACCACACAATTTAGCATTTAATTGCTATCCTGTTCACTAATTGTTTTATTTGCTTTAGTCTTGCCTTACTAATAGGACTGTAAGTCTTTGAGAGCATAAATAAGACCGTACTTATTCTGTATCATCAACCACAGTATGTTAAGCATAGAGAGTGCTCAAAAATAGCTGTTGATTGATATAAAGAAGACTATTTACAATTTTTTATTCTGTAAATTTGGGGAATGGACAGAAAACAGATTATGGATGAATAAAGTGATAAGATACTGCTATAGTACTCTTATTTTCCTTTGATTGGACATTTTTCTCAAAAGATTAGACTTGTCAACACTTCTTAATCCCTTTCAATTTTGAATGACTGTCAGATAATTCACCACCACCACCACCCCACCCCACCCTGCAACAACAAATGTATAAACCTTAAAGGTAAGAGGAAAAGTCACTAGGAAATCTGTCAGTTTTACAGTGCATCAGAGACTAATTTTGTCTTCTCTAAAGGGGGGAAGTGGGGAGTTACAGGTTCTTCTGCAGGAAGAAAAAAATGATCCAGGAATTTCTTTTTATAATTATACTATTTATAGATATTGACAAAAATTTAGAACAATTCACCCTCAGCTTTTAAATGTTGTGATTTTACAATATTCTTATTTTATAGAAGAAACTAGTTGATTTTCAATCATAAAAACTAACATCTAAAAAAGAAAAATCACAATAATAAGATATTGTACCTGAAACTTTTTAAAGAAAGCTTTAGAATTCTTCAGGTTTACATTTAATCATCTTAACAATGTTTAAGCAGAAGGTAAATTATCTTTAATATCTATGTCATGAAAATATGTGTGTATTTATGTATATATGTTCTATACACCTAGACACACATACACTAAAATAGTTCCCAAATTAATTCCATATGGGACAAAAATATAAGAATCCACATTGCTTTTCAGTGTAGACCATAGCTTTTGTGTTTTAGATTTTTCTTTTTAATCCTCTTACATTTTCTAGCCAAAGAAATATTTTCCAGGCCACTAACATAAAAAACAAAACAACAGAAAACAGCATCCAGAGAGTCTAAAAGCACTCAACATCTAGTTGAACTTTTGCAGATGAGAAACTCAGGCTCAAGGACATTGCATGACTTGTCCTATATCAAAGAATTATTTAGTAGCTGAACTAGCACCAGAACTCATGTGTTCTTTCCAGTCTAGCATGCCAGATTTAGAACTCTCAAAAGTTTTCATCTAATTTATATCCAGATTGAAATGTCTTCTGCTCAAAGTAGAATGTCTGTCTTATCAAATCCTTCCAACAAGATGACAAAGGCAGTTTCAACTAAACAGGTTTCTCTCCAATAATCTCAAAAACCAATTTTTAAAATGCTCCAAATGAAGTAAAAGGAAAATAAATCAAAAGAGGAGAAAGGAAAGAACTGTTCACTTTTGAGTTTTGAGTTTAACTTTGAGTTAATCCTCAAAGTTAAAACAGCAAAAGGCTGCACTACAATCTCTGCCTTCTGCCCAACCTCCCATTCTCTCATTCCTGACTCCATAGTCAGACATTTGTGTCTAAATGCAGGTGGGGTGAATAAATCATCAAGGACCTTTTGCAGCCTATGAAAGCTGTCAAAATATCAGCTGCAAACTCCCTGCCTCCACCCCAGAGTCAGTGTAACAGGTACCCTAAGGTAGCATCTTCAATGTCTCCAGAGTCTAAAAATCTGGAAACTAACAGAAGGTGTTCAGTCACCAAGGACCTTCACAGGCTACCTCGACATCCACTACAGTTTCCATGCCTTTACTCTGGGAACCTAGTAGCTATAAAATAAAATAAGTTTGAAACTAACTGTAGATGGTATGACCAAGTAGCCAAGGATCTTTTCCCTAGCATTATCTCCCCTTGGTAACAGTTCAACCAAGTCTTACACGGCTCGTTAGGTGAAATTTCAGGAGGTAAACATCCAGTGGAAAGAATGAAGAAGTGAGCAAGAACAACCAAAAAAAAACCCCAACCTACTCATGTGATGAATAATAGATAAATATGGAGCAAGAGAATACTGAGATATACCTCTAGAGGAAGAGAAGAATTCTGTAACATCTACATCTCCAGAAAAGTAAATGCAATAGTCATAAGAACCATAGGAGTAAAAAAAAAAATCAACTACAGGAGTGGTAGAAAGACCTAATAAAAGGACTGAACTAATAGATAAGGAATAGAATAGGCAGCCTTAAAGAAAGAAGCTGACAAACTTTGCCAAAGCAAATCGAAACTCAAAATTCCAATGATACTTCCAGAAATATTAGAACAAAGTTCTTTAAAAAAAAACAAAAAAGGACAACTGGAACACGAGAAGTATCTGCTATCAAAAATAAGTGGCATGGAAAACAGAGAACAGAGAGATATTTAAAAGCATTAGGTTCACAGAATAACAAGGCAAAAGAAAAATACGTGAATTCTTTATTTATAGAAATTAGAAAAGAAAAATTGCTTAGACGTATTAGAAACTGAGGGCACAGTACAATGAAATAGAATCCATAGGCTATCGCTGAAGAGAAAGCCTAAAAATAACTCACCACGGAATATCTACATGTAGAGACATTTAACTGTCTGCATTAGACAAATGTCTACAATTTGTTGATTACTAGGAGGCTGAATTTATTAACAATTTTCCTTTGCATTAGGCTAGAGCTTTATTGCATTCACCCTGAGTTCTGATAGCTTTGCCCTGAGTGAGATCAACCAGTATTGCTTGACAAGGTCTATAATTCCCAAGTGAAAGAAAAAATGTTACAAGTGGCTAGGAGGAGAAATATGATACATATGGACTATTTAATTCAACTATGCTAAAGAAAAGATTGGAACATGACATGCTATGAGGTAAAGAAACATGGCGTTCACCAAGAACAATTCATGCTGAAAAATTGACCATGATGCTACAGAAGAAAAGTGAATTTTAATAGAATCAATTATTTTTACATTATTGCTGAAAAAACTATAGCTTAACAGTGTCTTCAAGAAACAAGGATAACAGATTTTTAAAATTACCAAATTTTAATAGCCTAATGTGCACCAAATAAGCATCAAACATTTAACTCTGTAAAGAGGGAGAAGATACTACTGTTCTTTTGGTGCTCATCTTTTGTAAGGATCAATGAGGAAACAAGAAATATATCTTACAAAAGTGGTTGTTCCAAAAACAAAAAGGAAAAAATATTTCTCAGAAAGAAGATAAGAGGACTGTTTTTTATAGCAAAGGAGAAAATTATTCAGTAGTGGGAAGGAGAAGGGATCTGACAGATTTCATTCTTCCCTGGGCCAAACAGATTTTAAAAAATAATAAAAAAGATAGTTATAGTAGAAATATGATGAAGTAAGCAGCAGACTTGGTTGAGACAAGAAGGATAAGGGAGAGTTTGAGAGGGAGCATACAGTCTGGGATCTAAAGAGGGAAGATTGTGAAAGAAAAGCAAAAAGGAGACAGCAAAAAGAACATGAAGGGAAGGCACAGTGAGCTGATTCTGAGCTGGAAAAGAGAGAAATAAGACTTTTCTAAGAGATATAAGTTATTGATATTTAGGTGGCAGTAAGGACAATAATCATCATCATTATGGTGAAAATTATGATTATAGGGGTGGCTAGGTGGTATAGTGAATAGAGTACCAGCCCTGGAGTCAGGAGCACCTGAGTTCAAATCTGGTCTCAGACACTTAACACAAAAACTAGCCATGTGACCTTGGGCAAGTCACTTAACCCCAATTGCCCTCCAAAAAGCAAAAAAAAAAAAAAAGATGATTATAGAATGCTTACCATGTATCAGGCATTGCGCTAAGTGCTTTACAAATATCATTTCATTTGATCCTCACAATAACCCTGAGAGGTAAGTTCTATTATTATTCCTATTATACAGATGCAGAAAGTGAGACAAATAAGATGATGACTTATCCAGTGTCACAGACCTAGTTGGAGTCTGGATTTGAACTCAGCTCTTCCTGATTCCAGGCCCTGCAATTTCTCTCCATGTTTTTCTATGATACCAACCACGTGAGAGGACTAAATGTAGCACGCAATTAAAAGTTCTGTATGGGCTTGATGATGATGAACTTGCTAGATCTAATTCCATGATACAAGAACTGTCATCCTCTACTAAAACTTTGTATCTAAGATGTTCACTTCTGTGTGAATTAATCCTCCTCGTAATATCCTCTCATTCACTAATGTTCTATTCTAATTCTAACTCTGCTACAGAGATGAAGCTAGGCTCTCAAAGACTGTCAACGGAAACCAGGATCTAGTAGGTCATACCAGTCTGAAAAGGCTTTGAGTGTGAACCTGGTGAGGGATTATGTTTGTTATCTGCGAATCAACCTAGATAAATTAGATGACTGTTCACTAGACTGATAGGACAATTAATATTTTAGCCACATCAACTCTCTAAAACTATATACCAGGTCATAGATGAGTTCCAATCTATGTTAGGGAGGGGTTCACCCATACTAGCAGAATCACAGATCTTTGTACTTTAATACAAATCTTAGATTCTCCTACCACCTTAGATCTGTCTGTTCACAATTGTTGCCAAAATTGGCTAGGAAGTGTGGATAACAGTTAACTGCCACCTAGGATTTCAATACTGGTTGATCTCACTCAGGGCAAAGCTGTCAGAACTCAGGGTTAATGCAATAAAGCTCTAGCCTAATGCAAAGGAAAATTCTTAATAAATGCAGCCTCCTAGTAAGATAACTAAACTCAGACCTCAAAGAGAAACAAATTGTTTCTATCATTTTACCTTAACAAACTACTCATGAGTTTACTTTCTCTATATAGTCAGTTGTGTCTTTTTTATTCTTATTTTTTGAAAGATCAAATTTGGTTGTCTTCATATTCGCTAGACACAATTATTTCCTCAAAAAAACATTTTTTCATTTTCTTTTTTCTTCTCTCTTCTCCTTTTTCCTCTTTACCCCCAGATCAGAAAAAAAGATTTTTTTAATTAAGATCATCAAGAAAATAAAGTGTTAGGAGAAAAAACAGGTAATGAGTTAAGGTGCTGCTTGGAGAAGACAGCTGTAAATAAGGAAAACAGCAAAAGTGTGTGGAGGGGGTTGTAATTGGTTACAGTTCCCAGGAAATCTAAAGTTGTCACTAGAGAGAATAACTATTCAGCATGCTGAGCAGCTCCTAACTTGTCCTTATGCTAGCCTGTGATGTTCATGGGAGGAGGTGTTTTGAAACACAATGCCTCTGAAGAAGAGTTTGTTTTGATTTTCAAAATAAGAAGACATAAAGACAAAAATCAGACCAGATGCAAGGACCATAGTTCACTTGTCACAGGACAGATATTACCTTAAAGGGTATGGCAAGCTCTTCAGTCCCTCCTGTTTTAGAAAAAGGGAAGAATTCACTTTGTGGCTGGAAGCAGAATTGTCTGGATATCCATCAAACCATGTGTTACTCTGAGGAAGACCACAGATCAGCAAGCATTAAATAAAGGCCTAAGTGAAAGAGAAATCGGAATCTTGTATTTTAAAAACAAAACAAAATCCTTCCCTTTCCTCTGTCCTCTTCTAAATGTAAAGTTGTGGTTCCACCCCATTCTAATTAATCATAGAATGCCCAGTCATTGCAACTGAATCAAACAATCATTGATTTTAAAAGATCATAGGAGCTGAAACATTAGATGAAAATAGATGATGCCACACAGGAAATACCTTGTGACTGGTTGAAGAGAATTAGCCATGCTCTTTGGGGCAATACATAGAACAACAAGCCAGTTTGGAATCCCACATTATGGCAATGAGCCAGTCTAGTGGTAAAAGAATTCCAGCCAAAGTCCTGAGAGAAGATTGCCCAAGAGGAGGACCCAAGTGATTGTGAGAGCCATGAAACCCATCAGAGGTCCCACTGGAGGTGGAAGTAAGGGCCACCATAATGGTAGTTGCCAGTTACAGAGGAGGTGCCTACAGATGGATATGGAAAGACCATAACCAGAGGAGAGCAGCAGTTTGAGGAATTGAGACCTCCAGTGGCAGATGGGATTGATGGCTAGAAAGGTACTAGTCCATGCATCCCAGGAGAGAGTAACACCTAAAAGGAATTTGATGAAGCCTCTAAGGGAGAAAAGGACTTCCATAACCAGGACTTGCTAGCTAAGTACTAATTTGGCCACAAATGTTCTTTATTATTTTATTTATTATTATACTCATTATTTATTTTTACTATAAGTTTGAGCTAACTACCCCAGAGACCCTTTTCGTATACAAGGGGATAGTTTCTATAACGACTATCCTTGCTATACCTGCTTAATTAATACCTTTCCTAAAAACTAATTAAGTCTAGCTGATAATTAATGAAAAGCACACTAGTGGGGACTCATGGCAACAGCCCTAGAAACCCCTCAACATTACCCTAGAACCTCAAGAAGTGGTAATAATCACACTCTGGAGACTAGATTCATCAGTGTGAGTGGGAGTAGAAGTGGTCCAACTGAGGCAGCGAGGTGGTATAGTGAATAGAGTGCTAGACTTAGAAGTCCTAAGTTCAAACCCTGCCTTAGGTAATGCTCAGTAAGTCACTTGACCTCTCTGAGCCTCAGTTTCCTCATCTACAAAATGGGGGTAATTATAGCACTTTCCTTCCAGGACTGTATTACATATTTAAAATACTTTTCAAATCTTAAAATACTAAATTAATACTAGAAAAGCAAAAGGAGGGCTGCTGCACAAAAATTATTTCTGTTTAGAGGCAGATAAGTGGTACAGTAGATACAGTACTGGACTTGGAGTCAGGAAAACTTGAGTCCTAACCCAGCCTCCAATACTTACTAAGCTATATGACCCTGAGCAAGTCACATAACCTCTTTCTGCCTCAATTTCCTCATCTACAAAATGGGGATAATAATAGCACCCACCTCCCAAGGTTCTTGTGAGTATAAAATGAGATAATATTTGTAAACTGCTCTGCAGACTTTAGCATGCTATCTAAATGCCTGCTACTATTCACATTAACAACAATAATAATGAGAATGGCAATGATGAAAAGGCAATTTTCTCTTTAGGCCAGAGCATTATATTCAAATAAACAAGGGGAGGTTTTGGGTTGTGTGTGTGTGTGTGTGTGTGTGTGTGTGTTTTTACCTTGACTCTGAAGATGTTGCTTGAAAGCATCTGGTCCCACATTTGGTCCTATTTACCAGAGACAGAAAAACTGAATAAATTCCAAAAAACAGCAATTGGCTATGACTAATAAGCCTAATCTGCCTAAGTCTCTGTCAGTGCAGTGAAAACAACTCTTAGGTACTCATTTAATCCCACCAGTCAGCTTTCTGTGAAGGCAAGAAAATAAGAAAACTTAGAGCCAGAGCTACCACTGTCTTATGAGTTTTCTAAATTAGAATTACATTCTGCCTGTTTAGGAAAAATAAAAGGTGGAAGGAACCAGAAACGTGAGCAGAGAATTTTTTAAAAGGATGGGGGGGGGCAGCTAGGTGGCACAGTGAATAGAGCACCGGCCCTGGAGTCAGGAGGTCCTGAGTTCAAATCCAGCCTCAGACACTTAACACAAAAACTAGCTGTGTGACCTTGGGCAAGTTACTTAACCCCAACTGCCTTCCAAAAAGAAAAAAATAAACAAAATAAAAAAGAATAACAAGAGGAATGAACAAACTGTTATGTGTCTTAACTGGCCTGAGAAAATGGGAATGAAAAGGAAAGAAGGGAAATGTGTGTATGTGTGTGTGTGTGTGTGTGTGTGTGTGTATACACGGAGGAGCAAAACAATGGCATAGCATGAAGCTATTGAGGAGAAGAACTTTTAAAGCTGTTACATCAGTCCTAGGCACAACAGTAAATAAACATTTATCCATAACTACCAGTCCCTCTTTGCTCATTTGCTCATTGCCCATGGGTTTTCTGCCTGCTGATTTACTTGGGTCAAAGTTATATAACACAGGTTTCCAGATATGCCCAGAGCACTCTGCGTGAGATTTTCCTAATTGAGGAAGAGAATACTGGCATGACCCTGAGTGAGTGTGTGAGAGGAGAAGTTGGTGCCAAGGCTTTGGAAAGGAGAGACATTCTTGATTTCTTAGAGAGAGACACGCATGTAATTCCAGACTATCTTGGGAATTGACTTCAGGGAGGAAAAAAGAGAAAGACTGTCTTCCAAACCTTTAGGAGAACTTGGCTCCTTGATATAGAACTGATTTCCCAGTTGCCTCCCTAGAGATTTAGGGGAATTTCCCCTTGGGTGAAATCGGGGCTTTTCTCTTGATTGATTGAGATCACATCTTGCTTCCCATTGAAAGAGTTTATTCACTCTTGTGTATTTTCTGGTACATTCTACTCTATATAACTTCTCTCATTTCTGTTTTCTATATCTGCATGAATAAATGGGTTTATTCGCTACTCACTATTTTTGATAGGCTCTTATAAAACCAGTGTTTGGCAGGTTACACCCACCCAGCTGGTCACCTCAAGTCACCTATCTATATATTTAGATATCCTGTGTGGATATACATATCTTACAGGGGTAGCACATACCTCATAGATGCAAGATCAGGGTAGAATTTCAGGACAAGTGGTATGCCCTAGTTTATATCTCAGACTTACATTTTTTTTCCAAGTGCAAAAGGCAAAATTTGGCAACCTTTAGCGATGCATTGCAAAATCATCTGTTCTATTTGGCAATCACTCAGCTAGAGAATTGATGGTGGTATGTGCTAGAAGCTGGGACTGAGGAGGGAGGAGAAGAACAGTCATTGTATAAAAGCTAGAGTGAGAAACAACTTATTTCAGGGCAGGGAGGGAAGGAGGTGATCATAATCATGATTATTAGCACAGAAAATTTTTTTTAAGTTTGTGCCCATCATAAAAGAACTATTGAAATAGGAAATAAATGTGCATACATAGAACCATCTGCTGTAGAATTTTAAGCCACTTGCTTCTTCTATGGCTCTGAGCATTTGAAGTGTTTTGTGAGGGAAACATAAGGCCCAGTACTGAAGTGGCAGAATGCTGACTAATTTCCTTGTTTTTTTCCAATTAGTAACAAAGAGCATATTGTTATGGAAGCATTGTTGGTAGCCATTTGTCTATCTGCAGATTTATTCAGATATATAAGTAGAGGTTTCCAGGACTGACACTTATCATTATAAAAATTACAGGGCTGGCAAATGGTGTCCAATGTATGCCTGCCATTCTTCAATTTCTGAGGTCTACTTTGGTTCAGTTTTGTATGCAGTTAAAATCAGTTTGATAGAGTTTACTATTGTCCAACAGACATCCCACCAACAGAGAATAAACTCACCTTATCTGTAATTGCTAGTTATGTTCTATTAGAGGGATAGGGATAACAGTATAGGGAACAAATCAGTGATGTCATCAGTATAAGGAACCCAGAGATGAAGAAAGTCTCTCTACTATTGCAGGTTAGCAGTTTTTCTGCAGCCTGCAATCTTAAAGAGTGTCAACAATTCTCAAAAATGTGGTTCAGGCATCCTTGGGGACACTTTAGATCCTTTTAGGTGGTCTGCAAGGTAAAAACTATTTTCATAATATTAAGATGCTTTAATTTCTAATACAGTAAATACCAAAAGACAGAATCCATATAAACAAAAGTTTTCTTGGGGAGAATCCTCAATAATTTTTTAAGAGTATAAAAGATTCTGTGATGAAACAGTCTGGACATGGAGAGGTCACAACTTTCCCTGGCTTAGATAGCCAATAAGAGGTTAAGACTTGAACTCAAATCTTCCTGACTCTGTAGTTAGCTCTCCATCCACTATGATGCCTCTCATATCCTATTGAAATCCCTTTTAACTCTCTAAAGAGACAGTATGGTACAGTGTAGATAGCTCTAGATTTGGAGTCAGAAGACCTAAGTTTGAATTCTAGACCTTCCATTTACTATCTGTATAACTGTGAGCAAGTTACCTAATCTCTCTAGGTATCAGTTTCTTCATCTGAAAATTGAAAAATTTAGATTGGATAACCTCTCAAGTCACTTCCAGATCTAAATTTATGAATATGCAAGTGCTGGCACCAATCATGACAGAGCTATTCTCGTTCCTCCTTGATTGAGATTGATTGGTAGGTAGGTTTCTCATTAGCCGGTTATCCTGACAAAAAAAAGTTTTAGAACTTTGGCCTTCACGTTGAGTCCCAAGAGCTCCATGTGAATTGCTGTGGCCCCAGAGAATCTGCTAGCCTATTTTCCTATTTATACAAGAGTCTCCCGTATAGAAAATCTAGCTAACAACAGTGAGCAAAAAGTAGAGGGAATAGAAAAAAACACAAACTTCAGATCCTTGATAAGGGAAATTACAATGTAGCAACTTAACATCGGCCTGAGAATAAGTCATATTTGAACTACATTAAAATATATGGAATAATTTTAAATTACACTAAAATATTAACAATTGTCTCTACTAACTGTATCCTTCAAGTATTACTTTCAAGAGTAGCTTTAAGAGTACTTGATTTAGAGCAAGGTAACCTGGATTCAGATTCTGTCTCTATTCTTTACCTCCATCCTAGCAAGGCATCTCTCCTCTCAGGCCTCAATTACAAAATGAAGGATTTAGGCAAAATGATCATTAAGGTTCCTCTCACCTTCAAGTCAATCAACTGGTGTCTATAAAATACCTACTTTGTGCCAGGCACCAGGAAAAAGAAAAAGACAAGTATACTTTTTGATGGTTTTAAAGGTTTTAAAGAGTTTTCAATGTCAGGGGAATTTGCATGTGGTGCTAAGGATAAGAGAATCATTGGAATTTTATTAAACAAGGTAATGACATGGCCAGACCTGTGCTCTTGTAATATCACTGAACCTATAACATCTTGATTTTGCCCTTGGGAAAATCTTCATAGAAACTACAAAAATTACAAAGATCAAACAATACAAACATTATAGAGACCAAAAAACACCCTAACCAAATCTTATAAAATAAAAAATAAGGGAATTCCTTTCCTTAACCTAGAGAATACAGGGCGATGTGGAAAAATAAAAAAAATTATATAAAATTGAGTCATATGATTCAATTAACTTGCTGTGAATTAAACTGTTACTAAAAGTGGGGAATCAATCTATCAATCAATCAATACATCAACAAGTATCGCTTAAGTATTTCCTAGGTGCTAGGCACTATGCTAAGTATAAATACAATAACACAAAGAGAGAAGCAAAACAGCCCCTGCCCCTAAAGATATTGTATTTCAATGGCGGTGGTATTTAATATGTAGTACAAAAGAATATGCGTGTTTATAGTCACAATGGATATATTATATATGTATATAAATATTAAATAATCATATATGTATTATGGATGTTAATAGAGGTTACAAGATAACCTTAGAAAGGTACAAACCATCAACTAGGCAAAGAGGGTGAAGGACCAAGAAATGTCTCCTGCTGATGGTGATGTGCAAGTTAAGTTCTGAACAAAAGCAAGGATTCCAGGAGGTAAAAGGGAGAAGGGAGAGCATTCTAGGAGTAGGGGGCAGCTAGTACAAAGGACATAAATAAAAGCATGCCCATCAGTTGGGAATGGATGAAGAAGTTATAGTATATTAATGGAATGGAATACTAATGTTCTATAAAAAAATTATGAGCAGACAGATTTCAGGAAAACCTGGAAAGTTTTACATGAACTGAGGTTGAGTGAAGCAAGCAGAACCAGGAGAACATTGTACACAGTAACAGCAACTTTGTGCAATGACCAACTTTGATGGACTTAGCTCTTCTCAGTAATACAATGATCCAAAACAATTCCAAAAGACTCAGGATGGAAAATGCTAACCACATCCAGAGAAAGAACTATGGAGCCTGAATGCAAATTAAAGCATACTATTTTCACTTTTTTGTTTGTTTTTTTTTCTTTCTAATGGTTTTTCTTTTTTGTTCTGATTCTTCTTTCACAACATAACTAATGTAGAAATATGTTTAACATGATTATACGTGTATAACCTATATCAACTTGTTTGCTGTCTTGGGGACAGGGAAGGGAAGGGAGTGAAGGAGGGAGAAAAATTTGGAACTCAAAATCTTACAACAATGAATGCTAAAAACTACCTTTACATGTAACTGGAAAAAAATACTAATAAATGTAAAAAATAAAAATAGTCCTTAAAAATAATAATAAATGAGAGCATTGCATCACATGTGAAAAGCAGAAAGCAGGAGAACATGACTGGTCCCATAGCTCAAGAGGAGAGGAAAAAGTGTGAAAGGACTGAAAGTCTAGGAAGGGACCACGTTGTGAAGAGCTTTTAAAGGCTAATAGAATTTTTAATTCAAATCCAGAGATAATTAAGAGCCACAGGGATTTAAGTGTAGGCTAAGTGTAGGGCCTGATAATGCTCATACCTGCATTTTAGAAATATCACTTTGGTGGTTGTGTTGGTTACAGTGAGGAGAGATTTGAAGCAGGGAAACTAATTAGGAGGGTATGGCTAATTAGTCCAAATGAAAGTTGTTAGGTTTGCACTGGTGTGGTGTCTGTGTGAAGAGAGACAAATATGAGAGGTATTCTGGAGATAGAAACAAGATTTTGCAGTTGATTGGCTATGTAAGGTTAGGAAGAATGGGGGCTCAAGGATAACATTGAGGTTGTAAATAAGGGTGATTAGAAGGATGGTGGTAACCTCAACCATAAAAGGGTGGTTCAGAACAGGGATAGATTAAGAAGAAAGATAATGAATTCTGTTTTGGTCCTATGGAGTTTGCAATATCTCTGGGGCGTCTAGTTTTCAATAGATAGTGGGACACATATCTAAACAAGATGCCGTTTTCAGGACTGCTAATAGGCATTTTCTATAGCACCTCAATTCTGCATTGTCCAAATAGTTGGCACTCCAGGACACAAAAAAGAGTTCACACATCTGTCAGAAGTCATCTTCCCCTCCAATTAGTGCTACAGTGGGAAGGACAAGGACACTTCCTCTAGTGTAGCTGGAAACTGACTGAAGATGCAGCGTCCTCCCACCTCTCAAATTCAGCACTTTCTCCAAGATGAGATATGCCCCATTTGGGGATCACTGGTCAGGTACCCTGATCAAGAAAAGAAACCCAAAGCAGAAAAGGTAACTTAGAACCAGCAGAGCCCTTGCCTTGACCACCATGTTCCCACAACAGTCAGGCTTCTACCTTTCCTCACCCCTCAGGGGAAGATCCAGAGGTCCTTGATGACACCTAGAGAGCTGAAGGCAGACATTATGCTTTGAAGGTCCACCAAGTGGGGCGCTGCTCATGGCTTAGTGTCCAGTGCTATTCGATACAGCCTCCTTTGTGGGATGGAGGTACAATGGACCAACTAGGCTTTGTTGCACCATCTTAAAGTAATAAATGGCTCCCAGATGTGACCAGGCCAACTCAGTGTACATTCCAAGGGGTGCAACCCCCACTATATACATATATATACATATATAATTACACAAGTAATATAAAGAAAGGAAACATTTTTAAGCACCTTCTGTGTGCCAGGAACCATATTAAACTTTACAAATATTATCTGCAAGGTAGGTGCTATTGTTAACCCCCATATCACAATTGGGGAAACTGAGGTTAAGTGACTTGCTCAAGGTGATATAACTATTAAGTGTCCAAAGCAAGATTTGAACTCAGGTCTTCCTGATACCATTCCAAGTGTTCCATCTACTGTACTGTCTAGTTGCCTATGGAATACAAGTCAGTTTTTGATGGGAAAGTACTAACAGTAGGAGGGGTCAGGAAAGGTCACATGTAGAAGGCTGTGCTTGAAGAAATTCAGGGATTCTAAGAAGTATAGAAGAGGAGGGAACATTGGAAGACAATCAGTTCAGAAGCACAAATAAGGAAGATGGAGTTGGGGGGGTGGGGGGAGTGGAGCAACAGTTAGTAGGACAGTGTGGCAGGACCATAGAGTGAGTAGAGAGGAATCCTGTGTAAGAAGATACTTGTCACTTACCGTGGTGCATGACATAAGATGCTAGCAAATTCTGGAAAGATAGAAGGAGCTTGTGTTCTATCTCTGCAGAGACAGAAATAAATCTCTATCTCTCTATCCATATGACATACAGAGCACAGATATCTACCTAGATATCTATAGAGAGATAGAGATGTATGTCCATCTTTAGAGAATTGTAGATATATTTATGCATATCTATCTATAGAGAAATATATATTCATGTATATCTATGGTGTGCATATATATGTGTGTATATACATGTCACATATATGTGTAGGTGTGTGTGTATATAATATATATATACCTACCTGGGGACAGCTAGGTGGTGTAGTGGATAGAGTACTGGGTATGGAATCAGGAAGACTCATATCCATGAGTTCAAATATGCCCTCAGACACTTACTTGGCAAGTCACTTCACCCTGTTTGCCTCAGTTTCCTCATCTGTAAAATGAGCTGGAGAAAGAAATGGCAAACCACTCTAGTATCTTTGCCAAGAAAACCCCAAAATGGGGTCATGAAGGGTTAGAAACATCTGAACAATAACAAATCTATCTATCCAACAAAAGGGCTATTTTTCCCTTAAGCTCTGGCCTTCTATTCCCTTCTAAACTCCTCTGGCTCCTGATTACCTTTAGGAATAATACCAACTCTCTGTTTGCCATTTAAGATTTCCACTACTTGACTCTTTTCTACCTTTCCAGCATCTTCCTAGCATCTTAGACTGTGCCCCACAGTAAGTGACAAGTTTCTATCTTTCATCTATTTATTATCTATCTATCCATCATCTATTGAGACATGTCTATCTAAATCAAACTTCTATACAAGTATCTATCTATCCATCCATCCTCTGTGTATCATAGCAGACTAACTCGGAGATATTTTATGCATTTCTGTAGTTATTTTGAATGGAATTTCTTTTCACATAATTTCCTCTTGGTTTTTATTAATACTGGGGAGGAGAGATCTCAGCCAAATTCATAACACATGAGGTCCTAGGCTAGTGCTTAGCATAGCATCTGGCCCATTGTAGGCACTTAATAAAACTTGTTGATGTGACTTGATTAGAACATGAGAAAGTATAAGATAGAGCCCCTCAAAAGTGAATATTGCCCACTGACTAAACACTGAGAATTACTGCATGGAATAAAGGGTGACTGATTTCTCAGCTAATTCTAAGGGGAAGGGATTGACCAGTAGAATGTTGACTTACTGGCTTCCAAAATCACATGCCTCTTCCAGGGAAGTGGAAATGGACCTTGTCTATGGCAGGTCCTGCAAGGTCTTAATTTCTTAACACTCCACAGACTTGGAAGAGGAGATAGAAGGGGGAGAAGGGATGGGTAATTATCCAGAGCCATCACTGACTTTCTCAAGTTAGCAGCCAGCACTAACACTATGCAGTTTTCCAGGAAATAGTCTTTCCTTGCATACTAGTCCAGGGACTCCAGCCAGCAACAATAGCAACAGAGAAGAGCTAGTAATACTCCACTAACTCCCATTTGCTCCCCTGAACCTCAAACAGTAGTTCTTTTTCCTATTAAGAATGTTACATTAGGGGTGGCTAGGTGGCACAGTGAATAGAGTATTTCAGAGTATTGGGCGAATACTGGAGTCAGGAAGACCTGGGTTCAAATCTGGATTCAGACACATTTACTAGCCATGTGACCTTGGGCAAGTCACTTAACCCCAATTTTCCTGCCTTCCCCACTCCAAAAAAAAAGATACATTGACTGTGTGCTCCTTGAGAGCAGGGGCCATCTCTTGCCTTTCTTTATATTTTCAGGGCTTAGCACAGTTCCTGGCACTTAGTAGGTGTTTAATAAATGCTTCCTGACTATCTAATTGATAGATCTATGGTTCTCTATTTGAAGAGAGGACTGCTCTGGCTGAGAGCCAGTAAACTTCCACCAGTAACAAAGGAACTGCCATCTTCCTGAGGGAAAATTAGGTGGATTTTCTTTTAATATAAAGTTGTTGGGATAATTAAAGCAAAATAAAACATTAATTTGAACCCCATTTAATTTGAGTTTGAGATAATTTGGACAGCAGTTGAACTAAGTAATACTTTTGCATTATCTATGCCCTATATATCCTATCGAACTTTGATTTTGATAATAAAATATTAAATAAAATAATAAAATAATTATAGTATTGTCTCATAAAACAGTGTTCTTGCATCCACATTATTATGTGCCTTTAGAGGCAAGCATACCTTATTTAAAAATACTTTTGGACTGTCTTCTTGTTGGTCCAAGTTATGTCTACCCTATATAAAATTCTTCGGAATAAACAATATTGTTGTGAAATTTTACTATAGTAATTAAAATTGTAATGAGTAGTTCTAAACTACTGAAAAGAATATATTGTTTTCTAGAGCTTAAGAAAAAGCCATTTACATGTAAAGGATAATTACAAATGATTATTACCTTTTCATTAGCTTAGCTCTAAATCCCATTAGACTATATTTCGTTGATTTAATTTGAATCTACATGTACTTCAGAATAATAATATAGGTATTCTTTAATTGATATCATTGTCAGTAATTCATTCTGAGCTTCCCCTTCCCCTAATACTCTGAAAGTAAAATTGTTGTATACTGTCTGCCATTTCTGTGATGGCTTTTTCCTGAGTCTACCCTAGAGACGATTTGCCAATTTCCCTTGCACTCATTTTACATGTGAGAAGAAATAATGATAATGCTAACACTTACATAATGCTTTAAGACTTTCAAAGCATTTTACTCACAACATCCATATGTAACACGAGTATTATTCTTGTAGCACCTGAGTGCACACCTCACCCCAACTCTCACAGCCAATACCCCAAAGATGTACCAGGAGCTCCCACCATGTTAAGCTTTACCTATCAACCAGAGAATACAATTATTTCAAAACAATGTCACTTTAACAGCAAAGGAAGAAAAGTGGATATATGTGGATGGGAAGAATGGATACATGTAGGAAGCATGCATTGGAAGGGTACACACTTAGAGAACACATGTTGCTAAGGTATACATATGAAGGGCCACAAAAAATAGGGGACTTCTTACGTGGTCAGGGTATAGAGATAAATAGCATGCACATAGGGGATATATGTGGCCAAAGTACATGCATCAAGGGAACATACGGCCAGTTGATTGTGCAAATATTATTTCCGTACCACTTAGGAGAGGAGGAGAGGGAACCCTGACATTCACAGTATATCTTCAGACAAATCAATACAGAGAGCCCCAGTCAATCTGTTTAGTTTCATTAGTCAGCCAGATGACAAAATTAGTTCAAAGTAAAGGTTTATTGGTGTTTGTTTGTTTTTTAATAAAGAGAAACACATGTAGGAACATGAGTGGTCAGAGGACATGTAGAAGGGAGACACCATGGAAGAGACAATACTTATCTCCAGCACTCCAGGGATGCCTTTGTCTCCTGGTAACATCACAGCACAGTTCCCATTGGTCTCCCCTGGAGTGAGCTTGGTGTGTCGTCTATGCTCAATGTGTGGCGATGGCATGTACTATTTGCTGACTGCTGCTCTCTATTTACCTTAGTGGCCACTGTCTGATGGTGGTCCTCTGCTTCAGGCATTGCTTCTTGCCAGTGTCTGTGCATAAGGCTATAAAGATTTCCTCTTCTTCCAGTTTCTGTATTCAGTTGGAGTCCTTTTCTGAGGAACTACTTTCCCAAAAGAGAGTGGGCCCTACCATTTTTTATTTTAGCTTAAAGCCCAGGATTTAAGCTATAACTCTTTTAGAAAGGCAAACCCTAAAATATCCAGTCATTAGACTAGAAGGGAAAAAACTTTAGTGGCTTTTCCTTCCATACAGAAAGTCATCTGTTAACAGATCCTTGGCTGAAATAGACCTTTACTTTTCAAAGGGAAGATTCCTCACTCTAGGTGCCAAACTCTTTGGAATACAGAATAATCCTAGTTAACTAGTGCCCACAAGCCTAAATCTATTTTTCAACCTCTGCTTTCTATTCACTAAGGGCAGGATCTCTGTTAGAAGCCTCCCTTTGACTATGGTGAGTAACTCTTTATGAGCCCCCGTTTAATGTCCAGTTGCCAAACCACGTGCAGTTTACATTTCTTTAGAGGTTGTCCATCCAACACACTGCCAAGGGGGTCTCTGGGTCCAGAGACCCCTATTTTTTCAAGCCCAAATATTTGGGAGCTCCCATGCAAATGAAGGCAAGGAAGGAAAAGCCCCGAGACAAACACTAAACCCAAGGGGAAAGGTCACTGTCTTCCTCCTTTCATCTTCCTATTTTTAATAAAAACAACCATAAAATAACAACTAGCATTTTATATAGCACTTTAAGGTTTGTAAAGTGCTTTACAAATTTTATCTTATTTCATCCTTCTGACAATCTTGGTAGTCAGATTCTATTGTTTTCCCCATTTTATAGATGAGGAAACTCAGATGGGGGAAGGTTATGTACATGATTTGTCCAGGGTCAAACAGCTAAGCCTCTTACCTATGTTATTTCACGTGGTCCTCCCAACAACCCTGTGATGTAAGTGCTAGTATTTTCCCTATTTGACAAATGAGGAAACTGAGGCCAACAGAGGTTAAGCCCAGGGTCACACAGATAGTCAGTGTCTGAGGTGGGATTCAAACACAAGTGTTCTTGATTCTGCCACCTACCTGCCTATGGACTTTGCAAATAGTGAAGTTTTTTATAGTTGTTAGTTGCTATTGTCCTTGTTCTTGTTCTTTGCATCTGTCAATAAATTTTACTGAATGAAATGCCTGAAGTCATTTGACTAATAAGTGTCAGAGCTAGGCTTCAAACCCAAATTACTTGATCCAATGCTCTTTTCACTATGACAGATACAAAGGTGTTACTTACCGAAAGCAGTTCCATGAAGAACAAAATCCCAAACTCTGGCAAAGTCCATGCCAACCCAACTTAGTAGCTGGTCTGAGTTTGCCCACAAGCCACTGTGGTTGCAAAGTAGCATAACCAAAGGTACGGGCACCTAGAGAACCCCAAAAGCTCCTGCTATTGGCTTGCATGACCCTGTAAGTGACTGGAGCTTCAGGAAGCGTCACCTGCAGATTCCTGAGGGCTAAAACCTTCAATGTGCTTTTTCATTTAGTGTCCCTAAAAGTATAGCTATTCATTGGAAACACTATTCCAGAAAGGGCTGTGACTTATAATTGTGGTTAAGGTATGTTATGAATATCAATCATTTGTCTCCAGGGATTTTCTTTATCATATGCACACTCTGCAAAATACATTAAGTTTGTAATCAGAAGACCCGGTTTCAATCCCATTTCTGTCACTTACAAACTATGTCACCTTGGATAAGTCACATTACTTCTATGACCTTCATGCCAATCTATTAAATGAAGAGATTAGACTAGGTGACTGGCCCATGGGATCACAGAAAATGATTCTGCTAGAGCTGGAATCATGGGGCCATGTTTCTTTCTTTGGTCTCTACAAGGCCCAAAACACTAAGTTTTGCCCTGGTGTCTGCTGACACACTGGTGTTTATAATTTGGTGTCATAGTTTCTCTGATTTTAATGTATTTCTAAATTTAGAGTAAAATCTGATCATTGACACAAAAAGTCATGCATATATTTTACTATACTTTTGGACCAGGGTTTGCAAATGACTCAGGAAGCTCCAGGAATTGAGGAGTCAGAGCCAGCCAGGAAAAAATGGAAGAAAATGGGCTCATAATAATAATAACAAACATTTATGTAGCATCTATGTGCCAAGAACTTTACAAATATTATCTCATTTGATCCTTGCAACAACTCTGAAAGGTAGTTGCTATTATTATCCCCATTTTACTATTGGGAAAACTGAGGCGGACAGAGGTTAAGTCACTTGCATGGGGCAAGCTAGTAAGCTACAGCTAGTATGTGTCTGAGTGGAGATTTGAACTCAGGTCCTCCTCACTCTTTCTACTTGGCCACCTAGCTGAGTTAAGATCTGGCTGGGTATAAGAACTTGAAGCTTCTCCCTTTCCTCCCATTTCCTCAAGCACAACATATTACAATATAGCAATAAATATAAATATGAATTATATTTAATTTATTAAATATTTTTTAAATGCCAAAATTATTCAGTTCTGGTACCATCTGCTCCATTCCTAATCCATGGGATTACTCATCCTGGACAATTTAGAAGATTCCAAACCTCCTCAAGTTATCCATCTCTCCCTTAAACTTAACCTAGTTTTCTATTCCCTTATCTGACCAATCCCAAATTCCCAAACTAGGAAAAGGAGCCCAGATGGCTCCAAGGTCCTTGTGGTATTCCCACCTACTCCATCTCTGTCAGTTTTATTCCTCCAAAGACCATTCCCCACAAGCCATGCAAGGTTTTAATCTGCTGTTGGGTGTACTCAAAGCCAGAACGAACAAAGCTAGTGCATATACATATGGAAAGTCAGAAATGTCATTAGGTGGGTGATAGAAGATTGTCTTGAGCCCCCTGAACTTAGCTTTGGTGTAGCAGTTACAAAGGCTGTTGGCTTATCTAAACTACTAAAAAGGTTAATACGGAAATACTAAAAAAAGTTAATACTACATACTAAAAGGGTTCATATTAGAAGGGTAGCACCTACTTCCCAGGGTTGTTGTGAGGACTAAGTCAATCAACCAACCAACCAACATTTACTAATTCCCCGCTGTATGCCAGGCACTGTGCTAAGTTCTGGGGACACAAAAAGGAACAAAAGACAGGTCCTGTGCTCAAGGGGCCTACAAGCTAATGGGAGAGGCAACATGCAAACAAATACATACAAAGCAAGCCAAATGTTGTTGTTTAGTTGTTTCAATCCTTCCTGACCCCATTTGGGGTTTTCTTGGCAAAGAAACTGACAGTGGTTGGCCATTTGCTTCTCCAGCTCATTTTATAGATAAGGAAATTGAATCAAACAGGGGTAAGTGACTTGCCCAGGGTCACACAGCTAGTAAGTGTCTGAAGCTGCATTTGAACTCAGGTCTTCTTGACTCTAGGCCGGGGTGGGGAACCTACAGCCTTGAGGCCACTTGTTACCCTCTAGGTTCTCAAATACAGCCCTTTGTCTTAGCATGCCAAAGGATTTTGGAAGGTCCCTGAAAAAATGTAGAGGAAAACATCCTCTACATTTTTCAGGCTGCTGGAAAACCTTTGGCATTTCTACAGGCAGGTTCTGCAGGCCTGCTCTAGAAGTATTACTGACATTAAAGCTTATAAAAAATGAGGCAGGGGCAGGTAGGTAGCACAGTGAATAGAGCACCGGCCCTGAAATCAGGAGGACCTGAGTTCAAATGAGGCCTCATATACTTGACACTTACTAACTGTGTGACCTTGGGCAAGTTGCTTAACCCCAATTGCCCTGCCTTCCCCCCCTTAAAAAAAAATGAGGCAAAGAATTAGCTCTGGAAGGAAGGAAGGAAGAAAGGAAGGAAGGAAGGAAGGAAGGAAGGAAGGAAGGAAGGAAGGAAGGAAGGAAGGAAGGAAGGAAGGAAGGGAGGAAGGAAGGAAGGAAGGAAGGAAGGAAGGAAGGAAGGAGGAAGGGAAGAAGGAAGGAAAGAAGAAAAGATCTGAGATGGAAGACTCTCAGGGTTTCTGGCCAGAACAGAAATAATTATTATTATTATTTACATTCATTCTCAGCCTTAATCACCTATGGGCACTGCCTTGGTCAAACTGAAACATGTTAAAGACCTTAGCTTAAAAAGGGCAAGGTCTCCCACTACATCCTAGGCCATCTCCAGTTGTCCTGATCCAGATGGCTCCAAAGGAAAAAGTGAAGTAGATTCACATCCCTCCCTCACTTAAATCCAATTCACTCGCATGTCACAGCATCACTTTCCTGATGTCATGGTCCTCTTTGAGAACAAAGGACAAACAGCAACAGCAGCATTCCTGACATATAAGGACCTATACTCTTCTCAACAACAGTGTGTGCATTTGTTAAAGAGTGTAATCCAGATTTATGGGGGAAATGTTTTGTTGCTACTTTTCTTACTATGCTTGTTCAGTATGCCTTTGCCTTAAATTAATTGTGTCCTCTGACTAACTAGTAA
>NW_027185764.1:51350060-51418160 GCF_028583685.1 Petaurus breviceps papuanus | reverse complement strand
GTATGCCTTTGCCTTAAATTAATTGTGTCCTCTGACTAACTAGTAAAGATAAACACACTGATGGGGGCTCATGAGTCATGGTTCTGATTGTACTTGAACCTATAGAGTACCCTGAATCTTATATTGCCCTGTCTGAGACAAGTCAGAATATAGGGGGGATATATAAGTATATATACATGTGGGGGGATATAGACATATAAGGTGGGGGGATATATAAGTATATATACATATATAATATATACATATACATATATATATACATAAGTACATAAGGGAGGATGCTATACAAAATTCTACTAATTTTTGGAATTTTAATTTATTACTCTGGTTATTCTTAAAACATTGCTTCTCTGATGTTGTTTACTACCAGTTGTATAAGCTACATCTCTGGTTTATCTACCACCATCAAAGGAAAGTTATATGTCTGAGACTGAGATTTCATTGAACAATCACATTAAAATTCAAGATGTGGCAATTGACATATTAATTACAATGAAAACGAGACTGGCACCCAACATGTCGAAACAAAAAAAAAATCTAAGTTCATGCAGTGTACCCTATCTTGCTGAGCAATCAATGGAACCAAGCCAAAAAAATCTAATGTGGTTTGTATTTTGGGCTGAACATTCTATTTCCCTGCGTGGCTGGTCTTTTTCTTTTCTTTAATAAGCCTAGAATATGGTAAAGAAAGGAAGGAAAGAAATTGCTATTCTGAGCCTGATTTTGACCCATAATGAGGAACCGCTTGCTAAAGATGAAATGATAGGAATCTAGCAGTTAACAGACTACTTCATTTTAGAATTCATGCCAAAGGAAAGGAAACATACATAATGTGACATGCACCCTAGATTGGTAGTATAGATTTCAAAGCATTCTGAGAAAGGATAGATAGACTCCTATGGCCTAAAAATCTAGGGAAAAAAATTCAATCTAAGAGAGATAAGAAGTTTTAAAGAATGAAATTCTTCTTTTTAAATGTGAATTTAGGCCTTTTCAGTTCCTATTATACTGCTATCTCCTATAGAATATGCCATTGTTCAAAGAAAAGATGAAAGTGACAAAGTGACCGTATTTACAAGTATACAGTTGCTCCCTTCCCCCTTCCTCAAGAGAGAGGACATATATTCCATCATCTCTACTCTGGAATCAAAAATATTCTGGGCATTCAGTTATTCCTGACTTATTGGTATTATTAGACTTCAGTTGCTTATTCTGTTTTCACTTACATCATGTAGTGATCATGAACTAAATTCTCCTGGATTGGTTTTTTTTTTTCACTCTGTATTGGCTCATATAAGTCTTCCTGTGTTTCTCTGAATTTCTCATAATCACTTTTTTTTGTTGTTATTCAGTTGTATTCAGCTCTTTACGACCTTGTGAACCATAGCACACCAATATTCTCCATGGGGTTTCTTGGAGTGGTTTACCATTTCCTTTTCCAGTAGATTAAGGAAAACGGAGGTTAAGTGACTTGCCCAGGGTCACATAGCTAATTAAGAGTCTGAGGTCAGATTTGAACTCAGGTTCATTTAAATTCAGAAACACAAAAAGAGAAATACACATATAGGGAACGTGTAGCTAGGGCAAACATGTGAAGGGTAACTTGTGCTTCTGACATCCATGAGCTGTTTCCACTGAGCCTACTGCCGTCTGGTCTTATGTCACATGTAACCTCTGCAAGTCATTGCTTTCTGCTGGTTTCATATGGCTGAGTCACTTAACTGTCTAATTTTTTATTTTTGTTATTTTTCAGTCATGTCTGACTCTTCATGACCCCATTTGGGGGTTTCTTGGCAAAGATACTGGAGTGGTTTGCCATTTTCTTCTCCAGATCATTTTGCAGAAGAGGACACTGAGGAGAACAGGGTGAAGTGATTTGTCCAGGGTCACATAGCTAATAAGTGTCTAAAGCTGGGACTCAGAAAGATGATTCTTCCTAACTCCAGGCCTCGTATTCTACCCACTGAGCCACCTAGCCATTCATTTCTTATAGCACAATAAAAGTCCATGATATTGACATACCACAATTTATTCAGCTATTCATCAATCAACAGATACCTGATTTGTTTCCAGTTTTCTGCTACAACAAAAAGTGCTGCTATGTAAGGTTTTTGGTCTCTGACCATTTAGGATATATAATTGACAGTGGAATCATTGGGTCAAAGTAGATGAATAGCTTAGGAATTTTTCTAACTTAATTCCAAATTGTTTTCCAAAAGAGTTCAACCAATGCACAGCTACAACAACAGTATATCCAAGTGCCCATTTTCCTACAACTTCTCCAGTTTTATCATCCTTGCAAACTTTGTGGGTGTGAAGTGGAACCTCATATTAATTTACTTTGCTTTGCTTTCTAGCAATTAGGTAATTTTTTCATGATTGCTGATGGATTTGTAATTCTTCTTTTGAAAATTATTCCTATACTTTATCCACTCATCTATCAGTGGTGCTTGGCCTTACGTAATTGTGCCAATTCTCTATCTGTCTTGGAAATAAAGATTTTATCTGAGATAGTTAACAAAAACATTCCTTTTTCTCAGAGAGTTTCTCTTGTAATTTTAGTAGCATTGATTGTGTTCATACAAAAGCTTTAAAATTTTATATAACTAAAATTACATAGCTAAAATAACTACTTTGACTTTTGATTACATCTATCATTGTTTTGGTTATGGAATTCCCCCTAACCACAGTTCTAAAAGGTGCTTCTTCTTGCTGTGAACATTTATGTTTATCCATATAGAGCTTATTGGATTATATATTGCGTGAGGTGATGATCTAACTTTTTTTCTTTTTTCTTTTTAAGCAATTGGGGTTAAGTAACTTGCTCAAGGTTACACGGCCAGTTATTTCTGGGTGTGGTGCTAAGTATCTGAGCCCGGATTTGATCCCCAGGTCATCCCGACACTGGGGCCAGTGCTCTTACTCGCTGTGCTACCTGGCCGCCCCCTTTTTTTCTTGTCAGCTGCTCTCCAGAACTTCTTTGACAGTAGTTATTTCTGAAAAGAGAGTCCTTCTTTCTCCACATAGTTTGTATTCTTGGGATTAGTGAACACAGGGCTACTGCATTCATTTTCTTCTGGGCCTCACTTATTTGCTCTGTTCCACTCATCTGCTTTTCTATTTCTTAGTCAATATCAAATATCTCTTTTTAAAATATCACTTTATTATATAATTAAATGTCTATTAGTGATAGGCTTTCTCCATTCTTGCATGTTTTCACTCATTTAGTTTGAAATTCTTAATCTTTTCTTCTTCTGAGTTAATTTTTAATATTATTTTATCTAATTCTACAATTGGCCATTTGATTGATATGACACAGAGCTCATAAATTAAGTAGCAACTTTTATTGATTTTTATTTGTATTATGATGGCACAGTTCAGTCATGAAAAATGAATTCTCTCCAAATATCTGAGTCTTCCTTTATTTCTACAAAGAAGGTTTCATAGTTATATTTATATAACTGCTGAATGTGTTCTGGTAGGTTGACTCCCAGATATTTTATGTATTTTTTTTGTAGTTAATTTGAATGGAATTTTTCCTTTTGCTTGTTTCCTCTCTCTCTTACTTCTCTACAGAAATACTGATGATTTCTGCTGACTGATTTGATACCCTGCAACTTTCCTGAAGCTATTAATTAATCTCTAGTCCTATCTTCACTGATCCCCTGGGGTTTTCCAGGTAAATCTGGGTATCATCTGCACATCAGTGAATCAGAAATAAAACTCCAGATTCTCACAATGGGATGGACCATCCAAAAATGCTAATTAAAGACATACATTAGAACAAGCTGACATCTGGCATTAAGTATCAAACTCCAGTAGAAGCCAGGTCAAAGCCTTCACTATGACAAGGTAAGGTCCTTCTTAGTAGGGTTGCCATGTCCATTTGACAAGGAGCTATTTACTCCTAGATAGGACACACAGCAAAGTCATGACTGAAATCACTGGTGACTGAAATGGAGAAATGCAAGAGACTCATGATCCATCAAGTGGTCCAATGAATAGCTCATCAGAGCTGGAGTCAAGAAAGACCTGAATCCTCTGGTCTCAGACACTTCCTATCTCTGCCACCCTGGGGAAAGTCACTTTGCCTCAGTTTCCTCATAAGTAAAATGGCAATAATAATAGCACCTACCTCTCAGGGTTGTTGTGAGGGTCAAATGAGATAATTGGAAAGTGCTTACCTCAGTGCCTGGCACATGTTAAGTGCTATAGAAATGGTAGCTATCAGCAGCAGGTGGTGGTCTAAAAACAAGAAGATAGCCTGTGTCTGCCCAGCAGGATTTTGCCAATTTGAGCATATGTCCCCAGGGAGTCTCAAGGGCAACTGCCACTTTTCAATTACCTGTGGAGCAGCTGGTTGAATATATGAGCTACACAGAAGTGTGGGTGTACCTGATGACTTAGGTGTCTTTGGAAAGACCAAGGAAGAAAATGAGAAAGGACAGATAAAAATGTTATGTCAGCTGGAAGGTTCTGGTCTGAAGATGTCAGTGGACAAGAGCCAGTTTGTTATCTTTGTCAAGTATGTGGGTCATACAGTTTCCCAGTATGGAATAAGTGCTAATCTAGAGAAGACAGGAACAGCCACCATCTGGCCACATGGAAAGAATCTATACGAAATACAGACTTTTCTAGGATTTGATGACTTCTGTTGATAATTTATAAAAAATTTACGCTACCAGATCATATATCTTTCATAATCATGGGTAGGAGATGTAGTCTTACCTGAACAAGAAACAGAGACCATTACAAAAGATAAAAATAGATGACTTTTGTTACATATAAACTGAAAAGTTTCTTCATAAACAAAAATCTAGGATAAGGAAGAAAGTGGTTGAATGGGGGAAAAAATGTATCAAATTTCTCTAAGAGTTTTGGAATCATACACACACATACACATGTATATATATGTATACATACCTATACACATACCTATATACTTCCAGACATAAAATATATAACATACATATTTAAGATAGTAGCTTCTTTTGGATATGTGTGTATGTCTCCAAAAGAAAGTTCTTTTAAATACACACACACACATTTCATATATATATAAAATACACTTGTGCACACATATATACATAAATGCATATATGCACATATATCTGTGTGTGAGTGAGTGTGTGTTGTATGCAAAAGAAGTTATTCCCCAGTACATAGATGGTCAAAGAAAATGAGCATATAGTTCTTCAAAAAAGAACTGCAAACTATTAGCAACCATATGAAAGAATGTTCCAAATCACAAAAAAAAATAAGAGAGATCAACCAATCAATCAATATTTATTAATTGCTTACTATATACTAGGCACTGTGCTAAGCCCAGGGGGCACAAAAATAGGCAAAAGGCAGTCCTGGGCCACAAGGAACTTACAATACAATAGGGGAGACATGCAGACAAATATATACAAAGCAAGCTCTGAACAGGACAAATAAATAATTAAAAGGGGAACAGTACTGGAGTTAAGAGGGATTGGGATTTTAGTTGGGACTCAAAGGAAGTCAGGGAGGTCATTGGTCAGAACAGAGGAGGGAGAATATTCTAGGCATGGGGCCTAGCAATATAGGCATAATGCCCTGAGTTAAAAGATGGAATGTCTTGTTCCTGGAATAACCAGGTAGCCAGGGTCACTGGAATAAAGAGTATGTGTGTGGGAGTTGAGGTAGGAGGAGTAAGACTGGAAAGGTAGGAGGGGGCTAGATTATGAAGGACATTTTCTATTTGCTCCTGGAGGCAATAGGAAGTTGCTGGAGCTTATTGAATAGAGGGGCAACATGATCAGAACTGAGTTTTAGGAAAATCACTTTGGTGGCTTAATGGAACATGCATTGAAGGGGGGAGAATCTTGAGCCAGGCAGACTGACCAGTAGGCTATTACAATTGTCCAAGCATAAGGGATGAGGGCATATACTAGAGTGGTGTCAGTGTTAGAGAAGAGAAGGGGTATATTCGAGAAATGTTGCAAAAGTAAAATCAACACTTTGGCAACAGATTGGATCTCAGGTGGGGGTGGGGGTGGGGTGAGAGATAGTAAAGAGTCCAGAATGACTCTTAGGTTGTGAGCTCGAGGGACTGGAAAGATGGTGTTGCCCTCTACAGTAATAGGGAAGGGCACAAGAATTTGAGGGTAAGATAATGAGTTCTTGTTTTGGACATATTAAGTTTAAGATGTGTACTGGACATCCAGATTGGCAGTTGAAGATGTGAGATTGGAGGTTAGCTGAAAGTCTGGGGCAGGATAAGCAGATTTGAGAATCATCAGCATAGAGATGGTAATTAAATCTATGGGAGCTGAGCAGATCAAGTGAAATAGTATAGAGGGAGAAGACAAGAGAGCCCAAGGCAGAGTGCTCAGGGGCACCTATGATTAGAGGGGACCCAGAAAAAGAGAAAGAGAAGAAAAGATTGAAAATAAGTAAAAGAGTAGTGATAGATAGAGAGGAAATCTTTTGGAGGAGCAGGATGAAATAGGATCAATTGAATGAGTAGAGGTGTTAGCTTTCGTAAGGAGTAAGACCATTTCTTCTTGTGAGACAGGAATGAAGGAAGAGATATTGGCAGAAGGTGTCCAAGTGATAGGATATGGGGAATGACCTCAATCGTTTTCTGTAAAATATGAGGCAAAGTTCTCAGTGAGAGAGTGGGGAGAGAGAGAGCCATTGAAGGTTTGAGAAAAGATGAACAAGTTTGGAAGAGCTACTGCAAAAAGTGGGATAGTGAGTTGATAAAGGAGCTTTAGTAGGTAGGATTGCCTAGCAACAGTGAGGGCCCAGTTGAGGTTGTGTAATACATTTGTACTGGACTCAGAATAGTAGAGGTATTTTCTCTGCCTTTGTTCAGCAGCACATGGGTAGAAGTAAAGATGATGAATGGTAGGAGTAATCCGAGGCTGAGACTTGGATAGGGATTTAAGGGAGAAGAAAAGTGGGCAGTTTAATTGTTTCACCAAAGGTTCAAGAAGGGGAGTAAAAGGAGAGAGTAGAGGGGAGATGGTTTGGGGGAAAATTGAGCAGTCAAGTCGGTTCAATTGACCTCAAATCGGTCATGGTGAGGACTAATAGTAGGGTTTTGTAAGGAAAGGCAGAAGGAGACCCGAAAAGCCAATAGATTACGGTTGGATAAGGGGATTTCAGAATTCTTAAACAAAGAGGTGATACATTTGTGGGTAATGGAAAGATCAAAGACCATCTTTGTGTGTGACTAAGGTGAGGTGGAGGAATAGCTAATGGGAGATAAATAGGCTGAGAGATGCAAATCAAAATAACCCTTTGCCAGTTTTTGGGGTCTGAGGTTTTAATTCACATCCTGAAAGTTGGCAAAGAAGATAAAATGTGGGAACAGTCAGTTGTTGGAGGGGTTGTGGAATATAAGTACCCTCCAGTGCATTGCTAGTGTAGTTCTGAATCGGTACAACCATATTAGAAAGCAATTTGGAATTTTATAAAGTTACTAAAATGTCCATATTCTGACCAAAAGATTCTATTACTAGGCATAAGAAGAAAGTCACTATATACACCAAAATACTTGTGGCAGCACTTTTCATGATAACAAAGAATTGGATAAAGTAAATGACCATCAATTGAGAAATGGCTAAACAAATTAACATTAACATAATGGAATATTACTGTACAATAAGCAATAATGAATATGATGAATACAGAGAAGCATGGAAAAAAAGTATGTGAACAGTTGCAGAATTAAGTAATCAGAGCCAAGAAAACAATATACACGAATACAACAAAATAAATGGAAAGACAGTAACAGCAATGTTGTAATGATGACCAACTGTAAAAGGCTTGGCTACTCTGTTAATACAATGACCCGACAATTCCAAAGGGCTCATGATGAAAAAATGCTATCCATCTCCGGAGAGAACTGACGAACACTGAGTGCAAATTGAAGTATAATTTTCTCACTTGCTTTATTTTTCTTGCTTTTTAAAAAAAATATGGCTAATATTATAGAATGTTTTGCATGATTTCACATTTATAATTGATATCATATTGCTTGCTTTCTCAATGGGTGTGAGAAGGGGAGAATTTGGAACTCAAAATTTAAAAAGCAAATAATCAATTTAAAATGTTAAAAGAAATTACATGAAAAGAACAACCTCAAAAAAATGAATGTTGCAAAATTACAAAGACGAATCAGGACTCCAAAGAAGAGATAGGAAAAGATACACTCTACCCCATCCCTCTGCAGAGGCAGGAGGTCCACAAGCGTAGTATATTGGCACATATTTTCAAATTTTTTCAATGTGTTGATCAGTCATGTTCATCCCCTCCTCCCCCTTCTTTGTCTTTAAAAAGTATTATTTGTTACATGGAAATGCCCTTTGGCAGGGAAACTAGGGGTAATTATGGTGACATTAAAATAAGACATCAATAACAACTTTTTAAAAAGACAAATTATGAAATCATTGCTAAAACTCTAAACGATCTCACAATTAAAGACAGGACAATTTGACCTTATCTTTTCAACACCATTTAGAGATGGCGAGGATGAAAAGTATTAAATGACTTTCAAAGGCTCCATCAACTGCTTTACCATACACACCATTGCTGCCTTGCTGCTATATGTAGATTTGTACAGATCTGTGTTCCCTTATACAGATTGCTTTGTGCTGTGCACTAATACTAGTTTGGAAGCATAGGGAACAATTGTACATCAAGACAGTGATGGTCACTAGAAATCCAAGAATATAGAACTTAACTGACAGTGAAATTTATTATACCATACACAAATTAGAGCCTGGGCTTTGGTGTGGAATGTCATTGAGAAGGTCAGAGGCTCTTTGTGTAAATCTCAATTTCAAGTATGCTATTGAGTAAATAATTGTCCTATACCTGATGTACGTGGCACCTTTAGTTTTGGGAGGGTGATGTTAAAATCCAACAGTTCCATAAGGCAGTCAAAAAGGACAGTGTAGCTTTAGGATGCCCCAAGAGAAAAGATATGTCCGTATTGAGAGATGGCATTCCCCTTGTATTCTGTCCTGATCATATCATATCTGGTCTATTTTGTTATTTTATTCAGTTCTGGTTACCACCTTTACAGAAGGCCATTTGATAAGCAGAGAATTATGCAAATGATAGTGAATAGAGTGGTGAAGGAAGGGCTTCCAAAACATGTTAGATTAGCAATTCTCCAACTTTTTGGACTCAGGATTTCTTTACATTCTTAAAATTTGAGGATCCCAAAGAGCTTGTGTTTACATGGGTTATATCCATTCATATCTGTTGCATTAAAATTTAAAACTGAATTTTTTAAAACATGTATTTCCTTATAAAATAACAATAAGCCCATTACATGTTCACATAAATAGCATATTTTATGGAAATATCTACATTTTTCAAAACAAAAGAAATTGGTTTAAGAAGAGTGGCATTATTTTACATATTTTTGCAAATATCTTTGATGTCTGGCTTAACATAAGATAGCTGGATTCTCACATCTGCTTCTGCATTTAATCTGTGATGATATTTGTTTTAATTAAAATATATAAAGAAAATCTGGCCTAATACAGATACATAATTGTTGTTGTTCATCTTTCGTTTTCAAAGAAAACCAATGACATCATGAGGGTGATGTCTTCATTCACGGGTGAACTGGATTTAAGCGAGGCAGAATTATGCAAAGTGGTCAATCTCACTCTTTCTTCCAAAGTCATCAAAGTCCAGTGGCAAGGTAAAAGTTAAAATGACTGCAGTTGGAAAAGGGAGGTATATTTTAATAGATAAATGACATCTTAGTATTATTATGAAAATACTTTTGACCTTATAGACCCCTTGAAGTTCCAAGGAACCCCAGAGCTATGCAGACCACACTTTGAGAACCTCTGTACTAGACCAAGAAGGGTTAGAAGTTTAGGATGGAAAAGAGATCTAAGAACAACATAATAACCATCTTAAAGCAACTGAGGGGCTGTCTCATTGATTACACTTGAAATGCCTCACCCTGGGGCAAAAACTAGGATCACTATGTAGAAATGGCAGAGATATATTTCAACCTGATGTAAGGAAAAAATTTTCTAATAATAAGAACTGGTTTAAATGAAAGTTTCCCCCTCCCTAATGGATGACCATTTCTTAGTAATATTTTAGAGACGATTTTCAGTCAGGTGTGGGATGGACCAAATGATATTTGAAGTTCCTTCCAACTTTGAGATTCTTAACATTTCAACAATTCAAAACAATTGTTATTGTTTTGCCTGGAGAAGTGCTAAGCTTTCTACAAACTCTATACGTTGAGGTCATTTTAACTGACATTTTCGCATCCAAAATTTCAAAAGGAAACAAATTCTGATTTATTCATACTACAATATTCATTCTGCAATATTTGGGTACAGCGTGACATTAGTTCACATAGTAACTATGTTCCCAGAACATCACAATCAGAGCAAAAATATGTGTATTAAATCATACTTTTCTATGTACCACAAGGAAAAATTAACTTGAGTTCATCATGTAATAAACAATAATATTTGAGAATCCTGATATTCTCTTTAATTATGCCTTTGACAATGTGGCGTTAAATGCAATCTACTGACACGTGTACTTAATTCTCCCATATATGCCCAGTAAGAAGTTACAAGTTGACAATTGACCCACTTGATCTCTACGTATGTACTCATGAAAAGCACACATACATTTAAATGTGCCACAAAATTAATTCCTGATTCACCAATCGTTCTTTCAAATCCATCGGGATTTCAATGCTTAAGCAGCCAAATTGAGTTCCATTGCTTTGGATTTCCAAAAGACTCACTACATTACTGGAATAATTAGGTAGAACTCAGCCTAGACCAGCTCAGAACTACCATTAGTATCAGATTCTATCTTGTATTAAAATTACTTCCTTGATCAAATTCCCAAGCCTAACTTACAAAATATTAACACAAACTATAAACTGTGATTTTTATACAAGAACAATGAAAGTGATGAAGACAGAGAGAGCAGGTGATAACAAAAATGAATAAAGCACCTTTATTTGAATGGAAAGTTTTTTTAAAATGTGTATTCATATGATAATTACATAGGTATATTTCTCCCCTACCCCTTTATCAAAAAAATAATGGTTTCCTTCTTTTCATATATAACCTTATTTTAGCAACTTTGGGATATAACAAGGGGACAGGACAAAACTCAGAAAGGTTAGTTTTGCAATGGCAGTATTGATTTATATGTTACCAGGTATTCAGACAGGGTCAGGCTATTTGCTCTGTAGACAAAGGAAATAGTTTTAGAACCTTCATTAGGCACCATGGGATTCATAGTGTTCCCAGCTCAGGAGACAGAATGGTCTGAATAGTTTGACCCTGAGGGAGGGAGTGTCCCACTGGAAGTTCTGCCCATGGACGTTCTGAATGAGGAGTGAGGAAAGTGGATGTAGCAGCAGCAGCAGCAGCAATGGAAGATTCTTTGAATGGGCATTGACATTAAGCATTGAGGGGCTAGGGGAGCATGTTCTCTTCATTGTCTCCTCTGCTCAGTGAAAAAAGTCCTGATGAGAAGTGATGGGACTGCTCCCAGTAGAAAAAAAAAAAAAGCCAAGCAGTTGGGGAAATTCTCCTTTTTTCTCCTTGTTCTGTTCAAAAGCATGGAGGTTTAAAGACCAGCTCTATTTCCTTTTAGATCAGGGGTGGGAAACCTGGGTCTCAAGGCCACATGTGGCCTTCTAGGTCCTTGAGTGAGTGTAGCCTTTGACTGAGTCCAAATTTTACAGAACAAATCCTCTTATTAAGGGGAGTTAGTCAAAAGGCCGTACTTGAAGACCTAGACATGTGGCCTTGAGGCCTCAGGTTCCCCACCCCTATTTTATATTGCTATTCAGGTTTGGAATATAGTACTTCAGAGATGTCTTTCTCTAAATAAAGACAAAATCATCTCAATTATTTTGGAGTTCTTAATTGAATACAGAGGGCAAATGAGGAAAGAGCACTGACTAACTTAAATATGCAAGAATTAAATAGGTCAAGGGCTGTCTTAGCACTCAAAAATTATTCTGATCTCAGAGCTCTGAGCTTTTATAATTTTTAAATAATAACCTGTACTTTTTTAAACTACTTAAAAGAGCAGAGAAAGAGGAGTCATATGGACCTATGGAACAGTTTTCCTCTAGGCTAAAAGGGTAAAATTCCTACCCTCCTGGCAAGAAAAGAGGGTGAGGGTGGAAATAGAGAGAAGGTAGTGATCAAAAGGCTGGTTTAAACCCCAACCAAGTCCTATGGGAGGATATAGGAAGGATTGATTCTGCCTCTATTCTGTTTGGGTGTGGGGGAGGCCTTTAGAAAGTCCTCCTCAGCCAGCATTTGGTTGGTTATATATGGTACCACGAAAACCTATAATAAGGGGCAAAGAGTTATGAACTAGCAGAAAAGGGGGCTCTCCAAGAGATATATTAGAAGAATTCAACAGAAATTCTTAACAAGAGAAAATGCAGAATATTCCAAAATGTAGTCAAGTACTACCTTTGTGAAAGTGGTTTTTGGGGAGAATGTAACTGACTCCATTTTGTGCTATATTTGCTGTTATTATATTTCTTTGTTTTTCTGTGTTATACTGAATATACTGGATTTATACCCCTAGTCACTTTACATTAAAAAAGAATATTCACAGGATTTGGGATAAGTTCCCAGGAACTCCCTCCTTACAGGTATCAATGCCTCCGTGAAGTCTGATCTGCCCTGCCCCCCAACCTATCCTTCTCTTTCTCTTTGATGTCTCTTATTACTTCTGCTCCCTAAATATATGCATCACCCAAGGTTTTGTCTGCAATCTTCTTCTCTTGTTACATTCTCCCAATTGCTGACCTTATGTACTGACACAACTTCAATTGTTCTCTCTTTTCCATTCTCTCTAACACCATGATAGTTTGGGTCTTCATTATCTCCTCTGAATTATTGCAAAGGCCTCCTAATGGGTTTCCCTATTTCAGATACCACTACCTGTTTAAGCTTCCTAATGCATTACTCTGAGCACTTAAAACCTTCAACAGCTCCCCACTGCCTACCTTCACATCCAAGGTACTCCATAACTTGGGTCAAACCAATCTTGCCAGCCTTACTTTACATTTCTCCCTTTCAAGTACCTTATGTTCTCAGCAGATTGGTTTACTTGCCCTTCTCCCAAATACATCCAGAGCTTCATAAACTACAGGCCTCTGCTTAAGACTTTTCCTTATCCTCTCCCCATCTCCACCTGCTGAAATCTTACTCAAATGCCAAAAAGCCTTCCCAATTTCCTTCCATCAGAAGTCCTTTCTATCTTCCCTGAACTCTCAAAAGAGTATTTCTTTTCACTTTATACTTATCACATGCTATTTTAATTTATATATCTTATCTTCAGGCTTGTCTAAAGGGCAGAGAGCTTGTCTCATTCATCTCTGTAATACACTTGTGGGCCTAGAGCAAAGCTTTGCACATAGGAGGTACTTAAACATTTATTGAAAAAAAATTTAACATCTTAAAGATAAACATTTAATAAATCATACTGAATCACTGGGCTCACTGATTTAGATGTGAAAAGGATAACTGAGAGAATAATTGAGGGTAGCCTACAGGTAGGTCATTTACAACTAAATACCCATTACTTGACTTCTGGGTCAGAGTAACTTTGGAGCACCATATGGGTCCCTTGAGCAACTAACAGTAGCGGTGATAAACAAGGATTGGGAAGTGCAGAGTCTGGAAACCCTCTTGTCCCAAAGTAAAGATTTCTTAAGTATTTATTTTCCCCCTTCCCCACTCTTCATTTTCTCTGGTCTCATTAAGATGTTAAAAAGATTGAAATAATCTTCAAGTTTGTAAAATTCTTAAATCTCATGGTGCCCTTTTATTTCTCCAAGGCTCACCTTTATTAAAATCTACTGTTGCATCTAGGCAGCTTTCTTTTAAAAGTAAAAGTGGTTATTTAAAAGCCAAAAAGAAAAAAAGGAAGAAAAGGACAAGTCTATTTTATTTATGGAAGAATAGAGAAATCCACTCAGCATTTCAACAAAATAATGTTTAAGCTTTCTCATTAATCACTCATTGAGTTACTTGAGACTATGAAAATTATATGCCCCATTTTAAGAGTGAAATGAGTAGTTTCCAATTCTATCATGTAAAAATGAAAAGATGTAAGTTCCTCCTCCTCCTCCATTCTTCCCAGTGCAGTATCCTCTGCATTCTCCCTTCATTTTCTCTTACCCCCGAAAATATCTCTTTTCTCTTTAAACTAAGCATGAATGTTATTTACTTATCTTCAGTTTAGCAAGTTTTCAGCAGGTAAGAAATAGAGATATTATTCAAAAATGAAGGGGAATTGTTACTCTCTACAAATAACAAGTCTATTTTAAAAGCATAAACTTATTCTATCTGAAGAAACCATTCACTGACCTTTCTTTTGTAGGCTTAAGTTGGCACTGGGGAGGGAGGTGGTACTATGAGTCTGTTAGTATATTAGGGTGAGCCTGGACAATCTTATTCAGGCAATAGAATATAGGACACAGAAATTAGCAAGGAAATGAGTTAAGGTAACCAAGTACTAAGTTGTTTGTTTGTTTTTCCTATTTTAAAAACTTAACTCCAGTTATAATACATCAGTAAGAAACAACCAAATCCTAAGATTCAATCCTAATTGGTCCAATATCCAACAGATGGCAATCCTTGTAGTAGCAAAAGATACAGGGAGCTGAACTCAGTTGAAGAGATAAGAACAATGACTTGAGTCTGAAGCAAACAGTGAGAATGAAAGAGAATGGAAGATAAGAAAAAAAAGAAAGATACCAAGTAGCTCAGTCTCAAAACTTGGAAAGGGTTTTATGAGAGATCAGGAATGTAGTTAGACAGGGTACAAATAATAATAACCTTGCTCCCTCATCTTAGTATTCCTCTTGTGCCTTTTCCTTCTTCTACTCATGGACATAGTAGAACAAAAGAGTTCTGGAGTTGAGACACTGAAGAACCCCAGAACCCTGGAGCCCCCGACAATATACTGGAATGAAGAGTAGCTTCTACGTAGATGTCTTCTGAGAAAAGTTTAGCATACAGAAATTAAGTATCAAGTTACATAGACTTTCTGACCTTAAGTCAGAAGGAGACTCCCAACAAAGATGCAGGAAATATAGGTTAGAAAATAGATTTAAATTTGGAAGCCGCTAGTTAGCAAGAAGTGTTTCTGCTCTGGGGCGGAGCCAAGATGGCGGAGTAGAAGCATGACCCTCCCGCGGCTCTGGCTTCCACCCTCCCCAATCCATGTAAAAAGGGGACTCTAAACAAACTTTGGAGCTGCAGAACCCACAAAATGACACAGAGAAGCTAACCTCCCACCGAGGACAGCCCGGCAGGCCGGCAGGAATCGGCCAGCGCAAAGCTCTGGGAGCCGAGCCCAGCACCACGCTGAGGCTTTAGCCCCAGGGCAGGCCTGACCAGCCGCCAGCCAGAGGGACTCCAGATCAGCAGCAGCTGTGGCCGTTTCCAGATTTATCAATACATAGATGTGAAGGACAAGGTGAGAGGCCAGTGCAGTCTGGACTTTGGGACCCAGGAAGTGGGAGTGCGTGGCTTTTACCCCCAGGGCGAGAAACTGCTGAGACGCCAGCACAGCCAGCCAGTGCCATATGGCGGCTTCAGCTCCTGGCCTGCATAGTGTAGCGGGAACAAGCACCAGTCTGAGGGGTAATAGCTCTTGCTTTAACCTGCTTGGATCTGGATTGCAGTCTAGGGTGGAGGTCCTGGGGTGTGTGTCCAGCTTGCCAGAGCGTGTGGAGACCTCAGAGAGGGCACCCATCTAATACCTCTGGCAGCTGAGAAAACCCCAGCGTTTGGGACAAAAACTCCCCTGTCTGGTGGCAGAGTCCTACTATGGCAAAAAGCCCAAAAGTCAAATCATTGAGTGGCAAAATGAGCAGGCAAAGGAAACAAAGCAGACAGAAGATTCCAATATTACACTCCTATTTTGGGGATAAGAAGGAGCAAAGCATGGAACAGGAGGAAAACAGTGAAGTCAGAACTCCTGCACCAAAAGCTTCAAAGGAAAATACAAGCTGGTTACAGGCCATAGAGGACCTTAAGAAGCAGATAAGAGAAGTGGAGGAAAAATTGGGAAGAGAAATGAGAACAATGCAAGAAAATTATGAAATGAGAGTCAAGAACCTGACTGAAGAAAATAATACCTTAAAAAACAGACTGACTCAAATGGCAAAGGAGGCTCAAAAAGGCAATGAGGAGAAGAATGCCTTAAAAAGTCGAATTTGCCAGATGGAAAAAGAATCTCAAAAGCTCAGTGAGGAGAATCATTGCTTCAGAATTAGATTGGAGCAAATGGAAGCTAATGACTTTATGAGAAATCAAGATGCTGTTAAACAGATCCAAACAAATGAAAGAATAGAAGGCAATGTGAAATATCTCATGGGAAAAACCACTGACCTGGAAAATAGATCCAGGAGAGATAATTTAAAAATTATTGGACTGCCTGAGAGCCATGACCAAAGTAAGAGCCTGGAAAGCATCCTCCAGGAAGTTCTCAAAGAAAACTGCCCTGATGTTTTAGAACGAGAGGGCAAAATAGAGGTTGAAAGAATCCACCAATCACCTTCTGAAAAAGATCCCAAAAAAAAAAACTCCTAGGAATATTATAGCCAGGTTCTGGAATTCCCAGATTAAGGAGAGAATATTACAAACAGCCAGGAAGAAACAATTTGAATATTGTGGACACACAATCAGGATAACCCAGGATCTGGCAGCTTCTACACTGAGGGATCGAAGGGCCTGGAATGTGATATTCCGGAGGTCAAGGGAGCTGGGATTAAAACCAAGAGTCACCTACCCAGCAAAACTGAGTATCATGTTTCAGGGGAAAACATGGTCATTCAGTGGAATACAGGACTTTCAAGCATTCTTGCTGAAAAAACCAGAGTTGAATAGAAAATTTGACATTTAGATACAAGAAGCAAGAGAAGCATGAGAAGGTAAACAGGGAAAAGAAATCATAAGGAACTTATCAAAGTTGAACTATTTTTTTATTTAAAGCAATCAGGGTTGAGTGGCTTGCTCGGGGTTACACGGCCAGTTGTTGTTTCTGGGTGCGGTGCTGAGTGTCTGGGCCCAGATTTGATCCGGGTCGTCCCAGCACTGGGGCCGGTGCTCTTGCTTGCTGAGCCACCTGGCCAAAGTTGAACTATTAACATTCTGTATCAGCAATGCCATATTCACAATGCCTATAGAGATTACAAATATGCTGATATAATTATCCATCACAAAATACATCAGGTTTGCTATTTGGGGAAATAAACTAGAAAATTTATTAAGATACCAAAAGACTGAGTCCCAAAACCAGAAAGTGAAAGCCATCAGAGTAGTTATGACATTGGCACAGGTAGATAAAGTAGAAAGCACCCACATTCTCAAGCCTTTAAAACAGAACAGGCTACCTCAGGCAAAGGTCCTCCTCTCCCCACTCACAGCAACCACCCAGCGCCCTGGAAGTGGGCTCCCAGCAGCTCCGGCCCCTGGCAGTCCTCAGCAGGAGTCCTTAGCAGAAAGTCCTGCTCCCAGCAGCTCCAGCCCCTGGCCGTACTCAGCAGGGGTCCTAACTCAAAAAAAAAAAAAAGGCAACCGCCGCCAACTGCCAACCGCAGGACCGTTAGCTCGGCTTTTCACTTTCTCTTGCTCTGCTATGTCAGCACGTCCATGGGGCATGGGAGATCTTTAAATCCCATAACCCTTACACATTCCTACATGGAAAAACAATAATTGTAACTTATGAAACTTTTCTCAGTAGTTGAAGGGATTAGAAATATATATATATATATATATATGTCTTTATATGAGGGTATGCGGGCATATGAATACATATGTGAATGTGTGTATATACGTTTACAGGTATACATAGATAGAGGGCACAGGACCAATTTAACAGGAAGGGATGATACTTAAAAGGTGAAATTAAGAGGTGAGAGGAATATAATAAGAGGAGATGGGGAGAGACAGAGTGGGGCAAACTATCTCATACAGAAGAGGCAAGGGAAAATGGTTACAATGGAGGGGAAGAATAGGAAGGCAAAACGGAATGGGTCAACCTTATTCCTATTGAATCTGGCTTGAGGAGGGAGGGAAATACACACTAAATAGGGGATCTCACCCTCCAGGAGAAGAGGGGGGGGAGGGAGAAGGGGGGGGGACCAAGGGAAGGGGGGGGAGGCCGGGGGGGGGAGGGAATGAATCTGGAACTGAAAGTTTTAAAATCAAATATTCAAATACATATATATATATGTGTGTGTATATATATACTATTATTAATACCATCTTACATGTTATTAAGAAAAAAAAAGATATACAGGCACTGAGGCATAGAGATCCACTGGAAAAGTTGAAATGGGTATGGGAGAAAATATGGGAGAGAGCATATTGGAGGTGGGGATATCCTGTGGGACTGCTGTTTTGGGGGGATGGGTGGGGGGAAAACGGGGGAAAATTTGTAACTCAAAATCTGGTGGAAACGAATGATGTAAATTAGAAGTTAATAAAGCATTTAAAAAATAAATAAATAGAAAAAAAAGAAGTGTTTCTGCTCTATGTTCAAAAGAGCTTGGCATCCAATCATCTCATTCTGGAGACGAAAGCCATTTCTAGCCAAGGTCTCAAGAAACAAACAGACCCTTCAGAAGGAAGAAAAAGGTGGGGGGAAGGGCATTTTTCTTTCCTAGTTTGATGACTGTGTAAAAGTTTTTGGTTTTCTAAAAGAGCTAGAGGGGAAAAAAGCCTATAGGCTTTAAATAAAAGTAAGGTGGAGTCTAGTTAATCTTCCTAAGAGGAAAGACAGTACCTTAACTAAGGACTACAACTGAAGCCAGAAGCTGGAAGCAGGGAAAAATTCTTCAACCTTATACCTAGAGAAGTTAAAAATAGCAATGACCAACATCAACTAAAGAATCAACACAGTAACCTACACATCCAGCATCAATCATACATCTGGAAGAAACTTCACACCACACAAGACTAGAAGCGAGTTGTGTTCATAGAAATGTTGTGATAATATCACCAAGAGACATAGGCAGCATTATAGTAAGTTGTCCCTTCATATACATGCCCCTGGCTACATATTCTCTATGTGGATGCTCCTCTCTGCATGTACCCCAGCCATATGTTCTCCTTATATATGCCACCCCCACTACATGTACCCTGACCACACGTTCCTGACATGTGTCTACTCTTTCTCACTGATGGTATGTATTTTGGGGGTTTGAGGGGTCCAGGGAGGACTAGCACCTCTGGTGTGAGGGCTTGCCAATCCCTTTCCAGGTCTGATCATCCACCTTTGGTGTCTACCTTCACCTAACTCTCACCTGTGGCTCCAAGAAGCTGTAACATGTGTAGAAGCCATACTCCTGTCTTGGCAGATGGGCTAAACCAGATTGAGGGCAACCCACAGGGCCTTAAACCTGTCAGTGAATTAAGGAGATGTCTACCGCAAGTATGTGAAGACTTTTCCCAGCAGACTGGGTAGATAAGAACAATTTGTTCCAAGGGTCATGAAGGCAGATGAAGCAGGTACTGTAGAGCACTTAGAGCTTGGTCAAACATCAAAGATGCCAAGGTCATCCACTACATCCTGGGCCATCGCCAGGCATCTTTACTTTTGTCCTGCCACTGAACTTTGGTGACTCAAGAAGAGAGACCAAGGCTGACAACTTTGTGCAACTCTACCTCACTTAAATCCAATTCATGCCAAGTCAAGACATCACCCCATTATGCCATGGGTCCTCTTCAAAAACAAAGAAAAAACAACAATGCATATATTTGTGAGCACATACCCCAGGTTTCTGAGGGAAATGTTTTACTGCTGCTTTTCTTAATTACTCTTTTGGTTGACTAGTAAAAATAAATACATCCATGAGGGTCTGTAAGATATGGTTTTGAGTGGGCACAGACTTCCAGAAAACTTTTTACCTGGGGTGGTTTGATCTGGGGAGTTAATTACTCTTAATGGACAACCATAGAATAGTTGGTGAGGTCAGGGAAGCACATTATTAGAGGTATTGTAATGGGCAACATTAATGAGATTTGAGATTTATGGTTGAACACACAAAAGCCTACATGGGAGTTAAAGTTACTGTAACAGTCATTAAGACTCAGTAATGCAAGAAGTAGACAGTAAGAAGCTGTGTTATGGATTGGTAGTTAGTTCACAGGATCATAGATATGGATCTGGAGGCTACGTTAGAAATCTTCCAGTCAAACCCTTTGTTTTACAATATGATGAGTTTATGGGGGGTGAACCTTTGTTTGGGGCTTTAATCACATCTCCCTGTGGAGATAGACTCTAGTCCTCTCAATGGAATTGTTACTATGGAACTTGCTCCATCACACCCTACTGAGGATAAAGGCACCTCCTCGAATATCATTGATCAGGGATGAATCGAACAACTTGGGCTGCTGTAGACCAATTGGGGATGAATTGGGTGCATGTGGGTCTCTAAAAGGGAATTATCATTGCAGATTGTCATAACTTTTTTGCCCCTCTTCTGAGTCAAAAAACTGAAGAGCTAAGAGTGAACTTGGTTCTCTCATGGAAAAAAATAATAAGTCTGTGCAGGCACACAGCCTCCTCCACCTCCACCTCAGGAGCTGGGTTGCCTGAAAGAGAGGAACGTTGCAGTCAGATGTACTCTCTCCCATGAAGCCAGAGAAGGGAGTTCCTAGACTTTGCAGAACCAGCTGTGGAAAGGCAGTGGCATAATTTCTCAGCCATCTTTTAAGATGGCAGTCATGTAAAAAGGAATAATAACATGGCAGAGTGGTGGGAGTTCCTGACCCCAGTCTTCTGGATGATTATGGAGAGAATTCTTGAACTCTGACTTCATGGAAAGAGGAAGAGACGCTTCCTAAACAATGTCAAGTTCTTGGAGAATTCAGGACCCAGACTTCTAGAGAGAGAAAGGGGAGATACTGAACAGAACCAAACTAGGGGTTGGTTACCTCTCTAGCAACCACAAATTCAAGCATTCTAGGACCTAGACTTCTAAAACAAAATAAAAGACATCCCTGGAAAGATTCACCTACTTTCTCTATGTCATCCTAGGGAGAAGCAGCTTAAAAATGGGACCCTAGAACTGGAAGAGTAATGGTCTAAACCACAATATGAGGAAGCAAATGATTATAATTAACAATGGGCCTTCTCCCCTGGTTGTTCATCATAGTGCTAATGAGTAGATTTTGTGTGACTGTCCAAAAAAGACATTCTAGAGAGCACTGGCAGGTTACCACCTCTGTGGGGCGGCCAGGTAGCACAGCAAGTAAGAGCACTGGCTCCAGTGTTGGAATGACCTGGAGATCAAATCCCGGGCTCAGACACTTAGCACCCACCCAGAAACACCTGGCTGTGTAACCTTGAGCAAATTACTTAACCCCAATTGCTTAGGGGCAGCCAGGTGGCTCAGTGAGTAAGAACACCGGCTCCAATGTCAGGATGACCTGGATCAAATCCGGGCTCAGATACTCAGCACCACACCCAGAAATAACTGGCCATGTAACCTTGAGCAAGTTACTTAACCCCTATTGCTTTTAAAAAAAAAAAAAAGACCAAAGCATATCCTCCCATACTATAATTTTCTATCATGTTTCTTACTGTAAAACTTTTAGTTTTCTGGATAGTATAATTTGACCTGTCATACTCCCTAACATAGTATTAATCACAAAGTTCTTTTCCTTTTCACAACAGCAGATGAGGTACCCATAAGGGAAAAGCAAACAAAAACTCAAAGACATAGATTCCTACCACAAAACCATCCAGAAAGTAAGGATCTATCTCCCGTAATGGTTCCCAAATATGACTTCACCTTGCACATTGTCCACACTTAGTTTTTTGGTTGTCAATTCCACCCATACCAAACCTTAGATCCCCTATTCTATTGACCAACAGACAATATAACACCAAAAAAGGTTGTATTTGGTGCCAAAGAATCTGGGTTCAAATCCTTGCTATGTCACTTCCTATTATATAACCTTGGGCAAATCATTTAAACTCCATAGTATTCAGTTTCCACATCCGTATAATGAAGAGGGTGGTATTTGATGATTTTTTTTTGGCTTTTTGGAGGGGAGAGGGCAGGGCAATTTGAACCCGGGTTCTCCTGACTCCAGGACTGGTGCTCTATTCACTATGCCACCTAGCTGCCCCTATTTGATGATTTCTAAGATCCCTTCTTACTCTAAATCTCTGACCTTATAGTATCATTACTTTGCCCTCTGCTGTGACCATGACTTATTACCTTGAATACTTGCATGAGTCACATTCTAGTCACATCTGCGAAGGTCTAGAAGACATTCGCTATATTTGATTTATATTCTAAGACTTCCTGGAAGCAAATGTGGGTTGGGAAAAAGTGAGTTAAATAGAGGGCATTTGGGGAGCTATCCCCAAGCCTGGCCCTAGTCCATGTAAACCAATTTCTTGGAGTACTGGGTAAGGGGAAACTGAGGCCCAAAAAGATTAAATGACTTGCCCAAGGTCACACAGATTATCATGTCTAAACCAGGACTCAAGCCCAAATTTTCTGGCTCCAGATCCAATGCTCTTTCCCTTGTGACATGCAAACCAATGTAAACAAATATTCATCATGCAACTGCTATGTGAAGGTATCGTGTGAAATGGCAGGTCTAGTTTTAAGTGTCATTCATAAAAGAGTTCCCTAGAACACTAATTCATTTCTGAATCACTAGGGAAAATACAGGTGTTATCCAAACTGATTCTAAGGCCAGAAGTGTAACTAGGCTGATGCTTCTGAGGCTACAGCAATCACTTTTGTGCCTAGAGCCTGAGACATTGGCTCACCTAACTTGGCCCCACGAAGCACCATCCCCAGTGTTCATGGCAGAGAGCTGAAAAATGTATTTGTAAAGACTTCAACATATGCAGGGACAGCCTTTCCATTCTTGAGAAATAAGCTTCATCTATCTCTGAGCACAGACAAATCCTGCCCTTCCTATGTCCACAAGATTTGTCCACTTTCTCTCCAAATATTTCCTTAGTGAATATCCCCCCCCACCCCCAGAATATTCTAATTACATAAGAGAGAAATCCTTGGTTGGGTACCAGAGTCTTTAGTCTCTCTCTCTAGCTCATGTTCTTCTCCCTTTGAATGAGAAAGAAATAGGCTTGGAAAGCAAGAATCACAATATCAGGAAGATTTCTCCAACTATAAAACTATAACTATAAAAGGCCATAAATAACATAAGAGCCACCACAAGACAATACCTAATAAGCATGAAATGAAAAACATAGATAAAAAGTACCATGAGTTCTTATGAAGGGAAAATCCTTTGTGGTCCACAATGGCCAAAGACCCCTTCTCTTGTCCCTGGGACTATTCACATCCCACTCATAACTCACCACCCCTCTGGAGTCCCACTGCTATGCAGCCTTCTCTAACCACTCCAGTCTTTATACATCTACTCCTTCAGGCTCTTAAGATTTTTACCACATTGGGGTGGCTAGGTGGCTCAGTGAATAGAGCGCTGGCCCTAGAGTCAGGACGACCTGAGTTCAAATACAGCCTCTGACACTTAACACTTGTGTGACCTTGGGTAAGTCACAACCCCAAATGCCCTTCCTTGCCCCTCTAAACAGCAAAAAAAAAATATTTTTACCACATGACTGACCACTTAAATGATATCATTAGTCAATGTTGTTTCATGTATGTAAACTTATTTCTGAAAATAGATAAATTCCTTGAAAACAGGGACTATATCTTAGATCACCCCAGTGCTTTAGGCAGAGTAAATAAATGTTTGTTGGTTACTTAATAGAAAAGGTAGATCTGTTTAAGGTGTACAGTGAAGGATCAATCATTCAACAGATATTTATGATTATTATATACAGGGCAACTCTCTTTACTGATACAAATGGACACCTGCTTTGCAATTTACGCTCTTGGGAAGTTTTCTGGGGCACTGAGATTTGCCCAATACCACCGCCAATATGAATCAGAGGCAGAATTCAAACCTAGGTCTCTCAGATGGTAAAGCTAGCTTTATCCACTTCACCAAAAGTGGCCTACAACATTCCCAAATTTGGCCCAAACCAGATTAAAATGTAACTGAGAGATTTTTAATGAAATACATAAAAATACAATAAAACATAGATAATATTATCTTTTGAACAGATCTGAGTTTTCCCTTTCAGTATCAACCCTGAACTTCCAAGGCTGCCTGCATAACCTGCAAGGGCTGATTTCTGAACAAAGAGGTAGAAAAGGGGAAAATCCTTGAATCTAATTCAATAATTAGTTATTAATACAAGAGAGAAATAATCATTTCTCTTACCAGTTTGGCTGAACCTGAGAGTAGATTTGTGGTAGCAATTTGTAATAATAACATAAAAGTAGACTGGAGCCTGGTCATGAAGGGCTTTAAATGACAAGCAGGATTTTATTATTAATACTAAAGGAAATAGAGAGCCACTGAAGTTTACTGAGCAGAAGAGTGAACACGTCAGGACTACGTTTTAAGAATATCAAATTGGTAGCAGTGCCAAGGATGGAGGTGGGTGAGAACAGAGGCAGACAGACTAATTAGGACACTGGAGTTTCCAGCAGTTACATAGATCATAGCATTTAGAACCAGAAAGAAACTTGGAGATTATCTCGCCCAACCCGCTCATTTTATGGAGAAAGAACCCAATGCTGTAATGTTCATTTCACACAGCTAATAAACAGCAAAATCTGAATTCAAACCCAAATCCTCTGGGCTCCCAAAGCAGTATTTATTCTAATAAATCACCCCCCTGATGTCATTGGTCCTCTTCCAGAATGAAGGACAAACAATAACAAAATCTAGTAAAAGTTGAGAGAGAGTTTCAAGTTGATCTCTCTTCAAGAAATAATTCTAAATTCATAAACTACTGGCTTACAAGGATAGTCCCAGAAAAGAAAATCAAACCTTTTCGAACTCCAAAGTCCATAATCCAATCTTCGGGGGCCTCAGTTTTTTAAAGTGTTGCACAGCTCAGATGTTTCCATTCTAATGGAAGACTAAAATAGAATATCATCTTTATATCATGTTAATGATTTCAATAACCAAGATTCCATTGATTGCTTTGCTTTCTGCCTATTTCACTTTTTTTTTTTTGACACAACAGATTTTCTATGCCTGCCATACAATCCTGTCCTAAATTCTGCAGCTACTAATTAGACAACGGCAGTAAGTAGCCCATTATGGTAAGTATGTCCCTGAGGATGATTGTGTACGTATGTGTGCATGTGTGTGTGTGTTTAACACAGAATTCTACACTTCTTGCTTTCCTCTTATAGCCTATGAACTAACTTATGTAAAGCAGCATGTACAAGTGTCATTCATTCATTGAACTCCTACATTTATTTATTTGCTTATTTATGACTTTATATTTTGATATAAAATTGATTCCATGTTGTTCCATGCCAGAGCCTAAATCTGAGGGTTTCCAAGAAATGCTTCTTAATTAAGAAGGAAAGGGGTTTATAGGGTTCAACTGTTCTTTTCCCCCTTACTATTCCTTTTCATTGCAAGGGGCTGGAGGCAGGGGGGGATTTTCAGTGTTTCAGTATTTTACAATGTTACTGAAAACATCCACTGATATATTTGGAGCGATCTATGGAAGATTTCTGAGAACAATGAAGGTTCTCAGAAATAACTGCTATTATTTCCTGGTAGAAATTAAATACAGACCATCATGCCAATTGTAACTTGGCCTTTCCCTTTATGTCTTCTGGCATTTTAAAGCTTTACCCCAAACGGGTTTTCTAACCCCCTAAATACTCATACCAATCCCGTACTTAGATGGATCCGTGAACTTATAATCAAGTAGTTCTCCCCATTTATCACTGGGGGTCCATGCAATATGCCACAGACCTTCCCCACTCTCTGATGGGCCCCTTGGGCTATCCATCTGTCACCCCTCACTTTCTGCAAATGACCAGTCCATCTTCTTTTCCATCGCACATTTCCCTGACGAGATCTTTTACTGCCATTCCCTTTTGATGTTCTTCATTGGAAGTTACATGTTGTAGTAGCTCACACTGACAAAGAACCTATCCATTGCCCTCAATGCACTACTCAGAGCTGACTCATTCTAAATCAGTACACTGTTTGTTACATAGACAGACTTATTATGAATTGGACACTGAATGCACATTCTACAGTTAGAGAGGGAAAAAAAAGTCGAAGCAACCTGCTCAGACACATGTCTCCCTACTCAGGCAGATATTAAAATGGAGCTGATCCAATTAGAGAAATGAGCTAGTCATAATTCCCTGTAGCAGCAATTCCGCACTGAATGAGCAAACCAAGTGATTTTGATATGACGCATAAGCTGGTTAAACTCCAGAAAAATAATTCTATCTTCTTTTTAGGTGTAAGAATAAGAAAATATTTCACTTACTACCTGGGGAAGTCATTTAACCCAGCCATACAAACAGACATGCAGCCAAAGGCCCCAAATTGAAGAATCGGATGAGAGACCTAATTATATACTAATAATAATAATAACAGCAATAATAACAGGTAGTATTTATATAGCACATACTGTCTACCAGGCACTTTGCTAAGCACTTGACAAATATCTCATTTTTATCTTGTTTTGGCTGTTTTTGTTAGCCCTTCATTCTCAAAGAGAACCATGACATCAGTCAGGTATCTTCACAACAACTTTGGGAGATGGGTACTATTATTTATCCCCATTTTACAGATGAGAAAACTGAGATAAATAGAGGTTAAATAACTTGCCCAATGTCATACAGCTAGTACGTGTCTGAGATGGGATTTGAATTCAAATCTTCCTGTGTTCTCTCCACTGGCCTACCTCTGCCTCTTCCCAATGTATGGATCAAATTAGTATCATTTTACCTTTTTTTCTCTTCTTTTCCTTAACTCTTCAGTATGGATTCAGCAGGGAATTGTTTTCCTGGGTAAACTACACTTATTGTTTGCTGTAGGCATATGTTTCTATTTCCTCAGGTTAAGGAGCTAAAGTGATATGTGGAGATGTTATTGACCAGAACACATTGGCTGGTAAATACTTCTAAGGTAGATAAAAACTTTTAAAGGAAGAGCTAAGTTTTGGGTTCTGTTTTCACTTGATATCAAAATAGGACTCCATATTCAGAAAGCTAGGTGACATTATGGATCAAAATAAATTCTAAAAATAAAAAAGGTTTTGGAAAAAATTTTGGAATAGAAGCACGTCTTGATTGATGTGACTAAGGTTAACCAGGCAGGGATCACACAACATGGCTTGTGGCAAGTCACTGTGGCTTATCTGCACGGCAGAACCACTCACTCAGTTTGAACCAGGAGTACCGGAATCACCACCACTAGAGTATTAAAACAAAGTGACCTGACTCAGGGAAATTTTATGTCAGGAGCACATAGTGTTTTATCATCTGGACTAATGAGAAGCAAGGATACTGCGGAGAAAGACAACCCAGAGCAAATGCAAAATCTCACGGAAGCCGAGAGTTTCAGGCCCCTCTCTGACAAGACTTTTTCCTTGTTAGAATTGGTACAAAGTAGGAAAATTTGCCAGTTTGTACACGTCCACTCTCCCCTTCCCTCCCTCCTGGGCCGCAATGGAGATGCCAACAAACTATGAAATGATTAAACCAGCCTCTTCTTTTTAATCTGCTGACGATGTTTCTTCTCTGAAGAGGCAAAGGAGATTTGTTTGCTTGCTAAATTGTGTAGATTCAACCCCAAAAAAATCAAAAATAGAACTCTGTTCATACTGAATTCATGGCAGTATGTGCATGAAATACCAGTTTTATGTCAATTATTCTATGTACAGAATGACAAAGGATTTTTATATCTAAAAGTGATGACTAACCTCCAGTAATCTAAGAATGTGAGAATTTGATGTGGGAAAACCAATTAAGATATTCCTTGGGCAATTCACTTCAATTCATACTTATTGAGTACCTACTATAAGTTTGACATGGTAAAGGTCACTCTAAGACGTGAGTTCCCCCTTCAAATATATCATCTTTGCTAAATATTATGTAATAAATGCATAATAGAGGCATAAACAAAAAGAATATGCAGCATTTTACCTGTCCTTTAAGACTTGGGTGAAATTTTACCCTCTCCATGAAGCTTTTCTTTATAATCACCTACCATGAGTTGAAAAATTATCTCTTCAGAATTCTAGATCTACTGGTGCAATCACCTTGTCTTGACCCTTCTGGTTCTAGATCTAGGATCCTATGATCCCAATCAATCAATATTTCATTTCGTTAAGTGTATATTAAATGCATTATGAATTGAGGGATGAGTAAAATCCAAAATAATAATAATAAATAAGGGAGCATTCCTGTCCAATTCCATTTGTATACATTGTATTGGCTACCAAGTATCAGAATCAGTAAATTGTTCCTCTTTGACATTTCTATTCTTAATCAAGTGGTTTGTTGATTTAACTGCCCCTTCAGGAGCTCTTACTCCATAAAAAGATGGCTCAAAAAATTAGCTTCACAAATAGAAAAATATATTTATTGTTTTAGCAAGTCCCACAAAGACCTGTTAGTCTTTCTAATAGACCGTGAAGAAGCCAGTAGCAATTGACATAAACCATTAGCTTGATAACAATAATGATGATACAAGCACAATCTATTATTTTGCCACTCAGAGAGTATATAACTATTTACTCAGTAACATCAACGTCCATAGGATTATAGGGTAACCAGATTACAAGTTAAGAGGGACCTCAAAGATTATTTAGTCCATATCCTCATTCTAGAGGTGTCATTCACATTAGCTATGGCATCAAACCCAGGTAAATTACTTGGGGGGGTGGGGTAGGCAGTCAATCAGGGTTAAATGGCTTACCCAGGGTCACACAGTTAGTAAGTGTCTGAGGCTGAATTTGAACTCAGGTCCTCCTGACTCCAGGACCAGTTGCTCTATCCACTGTGCCAACCCAGCTAAAATTGTGGAGGTAAAATTTGTCTTAGATCTCTGACTTCTTTCCATATCCCTTTCTCTAGAATGCCCTTACCTTTCTATACCCTTTTTCCCACTAGATGAAACTGAGACCTTTTAAAGACCTTAGCTTAAAAAGGCCAAAGTTTCCCACTGCATCCTGGGCTAAATCCAGTTGTCCTGATCCATATCTGGCCACTGGACCCAGATGGCTCCAGAGGAGAAAGAGAGGCTGGTGACTTTGCACAGCCCTACCTCACTTAAATCCAATTCACTTGCAAATCACAGCATCACCTCCCAGATTTCAGGGTCCTCTTCAAGAATGATGGACAAACAACAACCCACTAGACAAATAATTACCATCCTCAAACTCTCTCCCTTCTCTCTTCATCAAATTTACTCTGAGGTAGGCATCTAATTCTAAATACATTCACACTGAAGTAGGAATAGCTGATAAGATATAATATATTGTCTCTATTTAGGAGTTGTGAATTTTAACCCAGTGTAAGAAGCCTTAGCTCATGAGTAATCACAATTGCAAAACTCTGGAGTTGTATTTGTAAAAACTGTTCTCAGTTCCCTTTTTTTGTGTTGTCTTCCCAAATTAGACTATAACTTCCTTGAAGGCAGAGACTACCTTTCTGGCACATATTGTTCAGGTGTTTTCAGTTGTAACCAACTCTTTGTGACACCATTTAGGGTTTTCTTGGCAAGGATACTAGAGTGGTTTGCCATTTCCTTCTCCAGCTCATTTTATAGATGAAAAAATTGAAACAAACAGGAATAAGTGACTTGCCCAGGGTCACACAGCTAGCAAAATGTCTGAGGCTGGTTTTGAACTCAGGAACATAAGTCTTCCTGACTCTAGGAATTCTGTCTATTGCACCACCTAACAATAAGCACTTAATAAATGCTCATTGCTTTGCCTCACTTATATAATAGTGCTATAATGTTTAAACTAGGTATCTAACCTCTTCATTTTACATATGGGGAAACTGAGACTTGGAGACATCAAGTGAATTGCTCAAGATCATGCAATATAGTAGTATTATAAACAAGTTTAGAACTTTTAGATGCTAATTCTGAATTTGGTGATCTTTTTGTTACATCACACTGCCTACAAAATCTCGATGCAGCAAATAGAAGTCTCCTAAAGAGCTCTATCAATCAAAAAAATACATAACAAAAGATAGTCTTTCAGGTATCTCATTCCTGAACTGCTTAATTTCCCAAGACCTTGGTACAGACATGCTCTTAGGGGAACAAAGTGTTTCAGAGACAATGTTCTCAGAGATTCAGCATGTACAGACATTGGCCACATCTTGGAATCACCCAACTCTCTACCAGATGCAGAAAGCCGCGCATGCGTTCTCTCTCTTTCTCTCTGTCTCTGTCTCTGTCTCTCTCCCTCTTTCTCTCTCTCTCTGTCTCCCTCTTTCTCTCTTTCTCTTTCTCTCTCTCTCTCTCTCTCTCTCTCTCTCTCACACACACACACACACACACACACACACACACACACACACACACACACACACACACACACACACAATCTGAAGGTTCCAATGACCCAAGTGTCCTTACTCTGTTGCCAAGGGAAGGGCAAGTAGGAGGGCACATACAGCAGCCAACAAGAGGATCATGCTCAGGACTCCAGGGGCCACCCAGCCTCGCTTGTGACCTGGTCTGATCTCATAGTCTCCTCATATACTCTCTATGCTCATCACTATCGATAGGACTGTTTGATCAATGATATAACAGATCTGTTTCCTCTCCCTACCTCCTCTAGCTAACCGTAAACCTGGGTCTAAAATGCTAATTCAATCAGCCCCAGATGTTACTCCAGGGCACAAATCACTCAAGTAAGTCTCTAAAGTAGGGATTCTTAATCTGAGTCCATGCAAGAGATCCATAAATAGATTCAGGATGTCTAGAAACTTGGATCAGGAAAAGAAAAAAGTGCATCATTTATTTTCACTAACTTCTAACTGAAATTTAGCATTTCATTCAATTATTTAAAGGTAGTATTCTGAGAAAGAGTCCATGGACTTCACCAGACTGCCAAAGGGAACATAACACAGAAAAGGTCTAAGACCCTCTGCTCTATACTATGCTTGGCAGCTTCCCAAATGCCCTCTTCTGCCCTCCACTCCCTGCTCTAAAGCCAAAGGAATTAATCTCTTATTGTAGAATTTCAAGTATTGTCCATAAAGTGCAAGAAGCATTTTAAGAACCCTGGTGAGGGATAAAGGAGAGTTTGGAAGGGGCTGCTAGGTGGCACAGTGAATAGAGCACCGGCTCTGGAGTCAGGAGGACCTGAGTTCAAATCCGGCCTCAGACACTTAACACTTACTAGCCATGTTACCTTGGGCAAGTCACTTAACCCCAATTGCCCTGCCTTCCCCCCTCCAAAAAGCAAAAAAAAAAAATTTGTTATGTAATGATATATGTAGCTGCCTACTCTCCCTGTGCACAGGGCCAGTCCCAGGTAACAGGTATTCATTTAAGCCATTGGCCCTGCCTAGGCTGTTGCAAATCTTCCTTCCCCCCTCTGACTGTCCAAATGCTCTTAATCTTGTAAGGCTCAGTTCAAGTTCTATTTCCTCCATGATTCCTTCTCTCCAGGATATATAACACATGGGGCACCTCTTCTCACACTTGGAATCTCCAGAATAGCTACCCCAAGTTCAAGTTATTCTGTGGTTCTACATACAATCAAAACTATCACTTATGAACCCTCACCAATGAGTTTACTTTTTTTGCTTCTAAGTCATCCAGAGGACATTATTAGATCAAAGTCAAGGCATTTAATGAAATAGTACAGTAAGAAAATTTGCAATGAAACCCTTCCTCTATAAATCTGGGGCACACTTTCCTATAAATATACATGACACCAGAGAAGAGAGTGGACATGTCTGAGGATGGTACATGAGGGGCACACTCATAGAAAATACATGTGCCCAGAGCACACACATGGAAAGGCAGGAAGATCTGTGTCTTCTGGTGACATCACACTGCTTCCTGCTGGCTATGACATTCTCACTGGGCACCTTGTTCCACTAGTGTTCCCAGGGGACTTAGAGTTTGGCACAAAGTCTCACTTGGTGTAAAGCCACAAACAAGCAGTTTTCCAGAGGACTGCTGCTGTGAACAGCTTTCAAGGTTCTGATTACACAGTATAGCAAACTCTCTATTTATTCAATAACAAATCAGAGCAAAACATTCACAGAAAATCAAGGTACGGCATTCAGAATGTTACAGAAAATCAAAATACAGCATTCACCATGTCCCAACTCAACAACTTATCACTAAAATGGTGACATAGTTTTCACCAAAGTAGTCACATAGTTTTAAACAAAGTATAATTATTTAGTGATTCAATCATTCAATCATCCTTAAGGAGGCTTGCCTCTTTAAGGGAAACAAAGTACAAAAGTCAAAGCCCTCCACCCATGGGATGCAATTAAATTACAATTTTATCAGTCACTACTCAGTACCCTCTTAAGGGGTAGTGGAAAATACAAAAGCCATCCACCCCTAGGTCACAAGTAAATCACAATTTCATCAATCACTACTCAGACAATTTCATCAGTCACTACTCAGTATCCACAGAGAGGTCTTTTCTTTTCTTTTTTTCTTTTTGGAGGGCAATTGGGGTTAAGTGACTTGCCCAAGGTCACATGGCTAGTTTGTGTGTGTGTGTGTGTGTGTGTGTGTTACGTGTCTGAGGCCAGATTTGAACTCAGGTCCTCCTGACTCCAGGGCAGGTGCTCTATTCACAGTGCCACCTAGCCTTATCCCAGGAAATTCTGACTGTCCGTCTTGTACTCTTCCTTATATAGTGGCGGAATTTTATATATATATATATATATATATAAACTCCTCCCTGTTCAGCCCCTTTCTGCTATGTCAGCAACAGGGGTTCATACCCTCTGTTTCTTTACAGAGGCTTAATTTGAAACTAGGTACTTAGTACTGAGAGAATCTCCCTGGCCATCTTCCAGAGAGCGAGAGATTTCCACGTGACAAATAGAGATGCCCAAATTGCCCAGTGCCCTTGCTCAGGAGTCAGGACACATACAAGGCAGGGCTGGGAGAGACTGTGCTTGGTAGAGTGGGAAGAATGCCAGTTCTCCCTCTAGTCAGAAGGTTTGGTTTCAAATGCTGCTTCTGATGTTTTCTGACGCTGAGTTATGTAACCTCTTTGAGCCTCTGTTTTCTCATCTGCTGAATGAGAGGGTTAGGCTAGACAGACTCTGAGGGCATGATCCTATGACCCTAGGAATAAACACACGGTCCTGTGTGCCGACCTGAAATTAAAGCAATTATTTATCTGTGTAAACACACACCTTGAAACACCACCTAGGACCAATCGGCTCTTCTCACACTATCTATGACTACATCTTCTTTGGTATGTGACGATAGGGCTGTTGTTCTGTTCCCATCTATACTTCATGGGGTATATGGGATATTCAGGGAGGACTAGCACCTTTGGTGTGAGGGCTTACCCAGTCCCCTTCAGGGATACTCATCCACCTTTGGTGTTTACCTTTACTGTTCATAATGAGGTTGATACTGAGGTGGACACATGCATTGCCAGAGCTAACAAAGTGTTCAGAGTCTCTGAAGAAAAGTGTGGGACTACCAAACTGAAGGTCTACAGAACCACTGTGCTGACCTCCCTGTTGGATGCCTGTGAAACCTGGCCAAGATACCAGCGCCATGCCAGGAAACTGAATCACTTCCTTTTGAATTGTCTTAGGAAGATTCTAAAGATCACCTGGCAGGATAAGGTACCAGACACTGAGGTCCTTTCCTAAGCTAAACTGCCAAGGATTCAAACCCTACTTCAGAGAGCACAACTCTGATGGACTGGCCACATTGTTTGAATGCCAAAGGTATGCCTGCCAAAAAGACTATTTACTATTTTATGGAGAATTCTCACAAGGCAAGCACTCACATGGTGGTCAGAAGAAGCGGTACAAGGACACTCTCGAAGGTCTCTCTGAAGAACTTTGGAATCGATTGCATGATGGAGAGACTCTAGCATAAAGACTGACTGCATCAAAGTGGCGCTCTGCTCTATGAGCAAAGCAGAATTGTGGTAGCTCAAAAGAAATGAGATGTGCAAATTTAGAGACATCTCCACTCCAAGTGTTCCCATGAGCTACGTGTACCTGACTTGTGGTAGAACCCTCCTGGCTCTTATTGGTCTGATCAGCCACAGTAAGACACATAGTAACATCATTTTGGTCCTCTGCAAGCACAAAGGACAGCAACTAACCAACCAACCAACCACCTTCACCCGGTTCTCACCTGTGGTTCCAAGAAACTGCAGTGCATGCAGCGGCCACAGCCCTGAAAAACCACCCAGTAGACAGGCTAACCCAGGTTGAGAGTAACCCAACGGCCTTAAACCTGTTGCTGAGTTAGGGGGATGTTTACCCCTAGCATGTGAAACTCACTCCAGGGAATGGGTGGAAGAGAACAGTTTGTTCCAAAGGCCACCAAGGAGGTAGAAGCAAGCATTGTGGAGTGCTCAGAGCTTCAGAGGTCTGAGACGCCAAGGCCATCCACTCCATACCGGGCCATAGCCAGTCATCTTGATTCTTGTCTTGCCACTGGACTTCTGGAAGAGAGAGGACTTTGTGTGACTGCCTCACCTAAATCCAATTCACAGCCAAGTCAAGACCTCACCCATCACATCATAATTTCATTGGTCAAACAACAACACAACCTGTACATCTCATAGGCTACTTTGATCTGTAACCCAAAAAGAGGGTTGCTCTAAAGGAAAAGTCTACCAGTTTCTCTGGTTTTCTATCACTACCCAGTCTGAGGCACTTAAAAGCTATCTCATCCTTCAATCTTCATGCAGATACAAGTGCTGAGTAAGCAATTATTTTGTGGTTCGTTTTTTTCCTTTTTAAAGGGAAAATTATGAAATGTACAGAGTTCATTGCAAGGCATTTTTTCTTAACTGAGAAATGACAGATTGCTCAGCAGTTCGGAGTTTAGTCAGTGCTTCCTACCAAGTAGAGAGGCACCTCAAGTTATCTAGAGCCAGAAGACCTTACAAAGACCTTAATAAAATAGGAGGGGGAAGGGAATAACCATTTTTATAGTGCCTACTATATGGCCAGGTACTGTGCTAAATGCTTTACAAATATTATCTCACTTGATCATCACAACCACCTTGTGAGGTAAGCATTGTAATATTACTCCCATTTTACAGTTGAGGAAACTGAGGCAGAAAGAGGTTAAATGCTTTGCCTAGGGTCACACAGATAGTATATGTCTAAGGCCGTACTTGAACTCAGAGCCCAGCTCTCCACTGTGCTGCCTAGCTGCCACCTCTAATAAATAATAAATAAATCCCATTACTAGCGTGGGAAAAGAAGACTATTATTAGCATTCCTATTCCCTGGTACCCTGGGGGTTTTGAGGTGTTTCTTTTCTCTGTTGTCAGCTCAAGCCTCCAGGAGTTGTTAGGGAGTCTGTCTTTAGAACCACATTTCCATTTAACTACTTAACATTGATTAGCTTTTACAAAAATGTATTTACTTCAAAGATGTGGCCAGAACAAGAATACCAACTTTTTTCTCTATGCTTCCATTTCACCCGTGGGCGCACTTCTAGCTGTTGGCTGAGCTAAACTGAAAGAAATAATTAATACATTAATATTGGAGGCCTTTTCAATTTCTTCACTTCAAGACCCTTAGACCCAACTTGGGCCTTTTCCCCCCAAGGTGTGGCAGGCAGATCCTGAAAACAAACGTTGTTATAATAGCTCCCTCCTTTTCCCCTCTCCCTTCTGGTTTCAGAGCTAGGGAGAACTCTCAGTGTGGAAACTTCTTCCCCCAATGCAACTCTCTAACTTACAGTGTGACACAGTGCCTGGGGTACCAAAACTTAGCTCTTGGGTAACTTAGGTCCCCTTGACTCCAAGGCAAGCAGGCTGCCTATTGTTACAATAATTGCAGTACCAAAACTGCATGGACCAGAGGGCATTATCATCATGTTTGTACCCCCACTCATCCCCTTCAATAACTGGGGAAGGTCATTTCACCACAGTCTCCAAGATAATTAATGGTTTGTAAATGCACCACTAATGTGCTTCTAATGACCTGTCAAAAAAAAAACAAAAACCTTTTCCTTTATTACAGGGACGTTGTGATAATGAAGAGAGCATTATGAACTACTTCCAGGCTTACAGCATTATTTAAAACTTGAATATGTGGAAAGGCTTTTTAAAATTTTTTTCTCTGCATAAATAGACATAATTATTGAATTTAGTTTGTTCCTGGGGAGGAGATTAAAAAATAAACTTTAGAAAACTGATGTGCCTCAGGTTCAAGTCCAGGCATAGCAAATTAGACTGAATGAGGCCATGTGACTCCTTTCCTCCTACTTGTGAGCTGTCCCTGAGCAGCTCCAGCGTCTCTTGGTCATCTTGAGTCCAGATCCTGCCTGATTTCCCCCCAACTTGGCTTGTCTTCCTGTTTGACAAGTCCTAGCTTTCATCCCCATCCAAGTCTCTGGCAGGGCCCACAGAAACCACTTCTTTACTGGGTTTGAGACTTGCTGCTCTGTTTTACTAACCAGTCTTGTCTCTCGATGTTGTAGGCTTTATTTACATAGCTGGCTTTAACCTCCTGCTTTGCATCCTCACAAAGCCTCTGCCACTACTACCCCTCAGACTGTGTTCTTCTTTAGTAACTACCAAAGGTTTTGCCTTTTTAACCGAGGCCTTCCACTTAGAATCCTTTGTGCCCATTACAATGCCTTGCCTGTCTCCCTTCCTGACAGTGGTGCCTCTAGCTACATTCTTCCCCCAGGCCAAGCGCAGGAGGGAAAGTCAACCTTAGGAAGCTGAGACTCAGAATGGTATCATGCACTCCCACTTGCTTAACAGATTGGGAACCTGCATTGATAATGGACTGGAAGTCAGTCAGTCAATCAGTCAACAAATACTAACTGGGCCAGGTGGGTATCACCATAGATAGAGCTCTAATCCTGGAGTTAGAAAGACCTGAGCACAGATCCAGCTTCACATACTTCTTAGCTGTTTGACACTGGGCAAGTCACTTAACTCTCTCTGACTCAGTTCCCTCAACTGTTGCAGCTGTTCAGTTGTTTTTAGTCGTTTCTGACTGTTCATGTCACCATTTGGGGTTTTCTTGTCAGAGATACTGGAGTGGTTTGCCATTTCCTTCTCCAGCTCATTTTACAGAGGAGGAAACTGAGGCAAGCAGGGTTAAGTGACTTGCCATGGGAATAACAGCACCTACCTCCCAGGGCTTTTGGTGATTGCATGGGATAATAGTTGTAAAAAGTGCTTAGCACAGTGTCTCTGCATAGTAGGTGCTGGATAAATATTTATTTCCTCTCTCCCCTCCCTCCCATTAAATAACTGCTATATGTAAGACCATACCAGGTAGAGAGGGAAATAACAAAAGAAATATAAAATGTAATACAGTGATCCCTTCCACACTGAGATTTTCCTTATCACAGTTTTGATATATTGTGGGTCAGCATAAGAAATTAAATGTGAATTTGGGGACAGTGTTGCAGAAGCTGCAGAAGACACACAAAGGCCAGCAGAGGACACAGAGCCTATGACCATTTAAATACTTGGCCCAAATTTTACAATAAGGTACTGTAAACACCCCACAAAAGAAATAGAAAATATTCAAACTTAAGGGAGGATGAAAAAAATGTATGGGGGTAGGAGGTGGAGAGCACTGCACCCCTAAACCCCAGCAATGTGGAAGGGATAATTGTATTTTCTTCCCAGAATTATCCAGTCTAGCTGGGGAGGAAGTAAGTGGCACTTAACTATTTAATGGTAGTTAAATTTTAAACTATTTAAACTAGCACTTAAATAGTTATAGAAAAAAATTTTTTTTAATTTTTAAAAGTAAGTTTTGACTATTTTTGTTTGTTTGTTTTTACCACCAACATAGCTTCCTTTTGTATCTCAGCCACTCCTGCCAATTCAACTCTCTAACTTACAGTGTGTCACGGTGCCTGGGGTACCAAAACTTAGCTCTTGGGCAACTTTGGTCCCCTTGACTCCAAGGCAACCAGGCTGCCTATTGTTACAATAATTTCAATTACCAAAACTGTATAGATGGACGGCATTATCCTAAATAAGATCGATGGAATAAGCATTTATGTAGGACCTACTATGTGCCAGGCACTGTGTTGATAAACTGCTGATACACTGATACAAATATTGACTCATTTGAATTTCACAACAACCCTAGGAGGTAGGTGCTATTATTATGCCCATTTTACAGATGAGAAAACTGACTCAGAGGTTAAATGACTTGGTCAGAGTAATATAGCTAGTAAATATTTGAGGACAGATCTGAACTCAGGTCTTATGACTTCCTGTTAAAATACTATAGCAAATAGTGTTTTTTAAGACAAAAAGAGATTAAAAATTCAGCATAACTAATCAATACATTGAAAAAGTCTTAAAAAAAAAAAAGTATGTTCAATACTTATGGACCTCCCAACTCTGCAAAGGTGGGAACACCTTCTCATACCTATTCTTTGGAGTCATGCCTGTTCCTTAGAACTGTGTGACATTCACTTTTGATTCTGGGTGTGTATATGTGTGGCTGTTCTTTCCATTTTGGCTATTGCGGTCATTGTGTACAGATGATATGTAATTAAACATGCCCAACCTCGAGTCAGAGATGGTAAGTACTTAAAGAAGAAGGAGATGGATGTGAGCCACTATAAAGTAGTAGATAAAGGAGGTGATAAAACTAGAATTAGGTACTGAAGGTCAGCTAGGATTTGAAAACCAGGCAGGATTAAACAACATTCAGGGAAACTCGGGGAACATATATTCAGGGCCCAAGGAGAAGGTAGGCAAAAAAAGTGAAGGGGTCTTCATGGGAAGAAGTGAGACAAAGGTTAAAAAAGTAGGTGGGAATTGAATTGACATATAATCATAGACTGATAATACCAAATTAGGACCTTAGAGATTATATTTCCAGATGAAACTGAGACTTAGAGTAAGGTGATTTGCCAATGGCAAACTGTGGAAAACCTTGAATGCCTAATGCTTTTACTTTGTCTTGAAGACAATAGTAAGCCATTTTAGCTTCTGAATAGAAAAGTAACACAATGAAGCAGTTTTAGATATAATAATCTATTAATAATGGGGTAAAAGAGTTGAATAGGCCCAAGGATGTACTAGAGCCAGCTCCTATGACTGGCCTTGGGGAACCTGATTATTAAATTTTCAGAGTGAGCATTTATACAAAACCATGTTCAACAAATTTAGATCAACAAATGATCTAAATCAGGGCTTGATTTATTATTTTGTTGATTACCTAAATTTGAGAAAGTGTCAGAAAAAAATGTTAATAATGCAGATTAAACTTAAAAGTGGGCTTCATAGACACATTTTTGGAGAGCTTGTTAAATATTTACCAGCATGCCCTTGGATGGATCCCTTTTATCACTACTATTTAACATGGTTATAGTCCAGGGGCCACTAGGTGGCACAGTGAATAGAGCACCGGCCCTGGAGTCAGGAGGACCTGAGTTCAAATCCGGCCTCAGACACTTAACACAAAAACAGCTATAGCTGTGTGACCTTGGGCAAGTCACTTAACCCCAATTGCCCTCCAAAAGGCAAAAAAAAAAAAAGAAATGTAGTCCAGAGAAAAGGTTTCCTAAATTATTTCTTAAAACAATATTGCTATTACTACACACCAGAGGTTCCCAAACTTATTTGGCCTATTGCCTCCTTTAAAAAAAAAAAACTCATTGGCCCCCTGGAAATTTCCTTTCTTTAATCCTTTAATTTTTTTTAATTTGCATATTTTAAAAAAATATGAAATATTTTTTAAATGATGAATCCTAAATTTAATAATATATTATAAATTTATGGGGGGTTTTCTACATTAAAATTGTGTTGATGCAACATTGTATCATATCACAATACATACATACATACATATGATACATACATACATATGATACATACATACATACATATGATACATACATACATACATACGATACATGCAGTATCATATCACAAACAAGTCATTACATACACATATTCCTGCCAATGAATGCTGGACTTCCCAACAATGTGCAACATGCTTACCTGCCAACACTTGCTTGTTAAGACCTGTAGGCAAACTTGACTACTGATCAATTATAACTTGCATTTTGTGTGTTTATTTAAAAAATAATGTAAACACTATAACTTTAACTCTGTTACAGAACAGATGAAACAATTACAAATGGTTTTTCAAAATTTTCTTATCTTCTCTTCTTTCCTTATTCTTCTACCACACCCTTATTTTTATTCAACATTCCCCTAATTGCACCTAAGGCTACTACCGCCAACCCTGGATCATTCCAACACCCCCAAAGGGGTGGTATCACCACCTATGTTCTAGAAGAGCAATAAGGCCAGTAAAAATTTAAAGGTATAAACTCATGGCAGATATTGTTATCTAAGAGGAATGATTATTAATAACCAATTAATAAAAGCCCAGTCCTTGCAAAGGTCAGGACTGACAATGAGACATTCTCCTCAATCTTGGAAGAGCTTATTTCTAAAAAAAAAAAAAAAGGGTAAAGAGAATCTAATCTAGGTGAATTCTGGCCTATTATGTTCTACTCAGATAGGACTGGGTGGAGAATAGATACTTTTGTCTAGATTGCTGGGAGGGCTTGGGTCTTGGTAGAAATGGGTCTCTTTGTCCACAAGTGACATGATCAGAAGAAAGTCCTCCCAACCCCTCATTAGAATAAGCCCACCTCTCATTATAATACTCGTTCTCTCATTATCTGTTAACCAGAGTTTTTACCATTTGGAACATCCCCTTTTCCAAGGGTTTTTAAATATTCGCTGATTTCCAAGGTTCATCTCTGGTTGCTGAGAGAAACCATTGACTTCATTTTATTGGTTATTTGCTAGCCATAATTTTAAAATTCATTATTAATTACCCAGAAACTATGTCTCTTGGGCTTTTCATTTATCTAATATCCCTATCTGTAGATAGTATAATGCTATGCTTAGAAAACTCTAGAGAATCAGCAAAGAAACTAATTGAGATGATTAAAAGCTTCATTAGAGAAGCAGAATATAAAATAAATGCACAGAAATCAGCATATCTAGAGTTTTTTGCTTAATTGTTTTTCTTTGTCATGAGTGAGGGTTCAATAGGGGTGGGGAAAAATGACTGAAACATAAAGTCAGTAATAAAATTTATTTTTTTAAAGTAGTAGAAGCAACATAAATTTCATCAGATCTCAAATTGCTTTATAACATAATAGTCATCCAAACTAGGACTGTTTTAAAAGTGGAAAAGTAGATGAGAGGAATGGGCTAAATATGTAAAAACTAGAAGAACATAAATCACCAGGGGAAGGAATCCCCTATCTGACAAAAACTGCTGGGAAAACTGGAAAATATGTTGGCAGAAAGAATAAGCTCTAAATGGTTATGCAAACAGAATATAAAAGGTCACATCATAATAAAAAGCAGAGGAGAGTAAAAAGAGGAACCATCCTTCCATAATTATGTGTAAGGGAAAAATTCTTACCCAATCAAAGCAAAGAGATTAACTTTTTTCTAAATAGGTAATTTCAATTTTATAAAATAAAAAAATCGTTAGTATTAAAAAAAAATCAATAAAGATACAACAAGAAGGGAAATTGTAAAGTATGGAAAATATCCTGGATAAAAGTCTGATGTACTTTGGTCTTATATATTTGTGTCAGTTCCATATAGAACAAATCCATAAGAACTGAAGGCAATTTCCAATTGGTGAATAACTAAGCAATTTGGGATATATGAATTAATGTAATATTAATGCATCATAAGAATGATTAATAGGAAGAACAGAGAAAGAATGTGAGGACATAGGAACTAAGGCAAAGTGAACTGTACAATGATTCCGACAACAAAAATGAAAAGACAACAAATAGGCAACTGAATGCTCTGTGTTTAGGATGACCAAGATTATCCCCTGAAAAGACATGGAAAAAATGCATCTTTTCCATCATTGGAGAAGTGGGAACCTATGGGTGTAGAATGTTGCATGTGATGTCAGATATGTCCATTGGTTTTGCTGAATTCTTTTTTCTTTGTAAAATTTTGGTTTATAAAGGAAAAGTTCAGTAGAGAGAGGAGCAGAGGGACTATCTGTAAATGAATGTGACAAAGAAATAAAATGCACCAGGACAAAAAGGATGGATGTAATTGATAGTAGATTGTGTGATTGACTGTAGGAGAGTGTTTATTTGTTTTCGGTTTTTTTTTTTTTTTGGAGGGCGACTGGGGTTAAGTGACTTGCCCAAAGTCACATGGCTAGTTTTTGTGTTAAGCGGCTAAGGCCGAATTTGAACTCAGGTCCTCCTAACTCCAGGACTATTCACCAAGCCACCTAGCCACCCCCAAGTGTGTTTATTTGAAATACAAAGTCTTAACAATATTTTTTACTCTTTTTACATTTTTAGGTACATGGTTTAATATGAGCAGAGGAAATTAATTTAAAGTTAGGTGAAGAAATAGTAGAAAAACTGAAGGAATGGGAGCCATGAGCACTTGGACAAGTCCCTTGGCTACTCCAAGTTTCTTTCTTTCACATATGTAAAACATGAGGGAGTTGAACTATGCAATATGGAAGACTCTTTCAGCTCTGGATCCTATGAACTCATAAAATAAGGGCAGGAGCTAAGCAAAGAATGTTAGGAGGAATGAAATAATGGGTAGGGAAATTTGGGAAGGAGTCTGAAGAGATACTCAGTCCCAAAATAATAAGATTCACAAACCCACAAGAAGATTGCCTACCTGACCCCAGACAGTCTCCCTCCTCAGTGGTGTCCTGACTGCTAAAGTCAGCCCAGAGAGGATGTAATGTAACATGAAAGCATCCCAGAATCCAGGGCTACAAGTGGCATTTAAGCCTCTTTTAATGATGTACATAGTTTGGAACTCATAGGACATTTTCCTTCTCTCCTCATTAACCTGCCAAGACTCTAGCTAACAGTGTGTGCTCAGTCAGAGGTTGTTTAACAAAGCATTCATGGGGCTGAGAGAGTTCCAGCCAGTTCTCCAAACCACACCATTTTTTTAATGTGCTTTTTCTGCTCTCATAATAGACTTTTCTTTTAATACACCATCTCTCTTAATTATATCTTCATGTAACTATTAGGGTTTTAATCTATCATCAGTCCAGGGTCAAAATGTGCTAGTGGTTTGAGAAGGTGGTTAAATGGAGAGGGAAAGAGGGAAGATAAATTGGGGGATTGCCCTGGAATGCTCCTTAAGAGGTACAGAGAAGGCCAGGAATAGGTGGCAAGCGCCAAGTTAGAAGAACTCTCAGAAACAAAACCATCCACTCTCTGGTATAGAATTAAGCTAGAGAGAGAGGTCTTGCTGAGAGGGCAGAGCACTGGAGATGGGGAGGACACAACAGTTAGTTTTGTCTCTGGAATCAAAATTGCTAGTTACATACATATATAACAGTATGGGATGACACTTTATTCTTTTAAAAATACTTTCACGTATGGGATTCTGCTGCAAACACATCAAAGCAAATGGCACTTTTATGCCCAAAAGGAAAATACCTCCTTTTGCCTCATAGCTCCAAAAACTATCCTATCATGGTTCTCCTCTCACCTCTCTTTTCTCTGTAGCTTTCATTGGTTTCCCAAACCCTTAGAATCTATGTTTTATGAAGATTCTGTCCTAAGTCCTTGCCTTTCTTTTCTTTCTTTATACTCTTTCCCTTGGAAATTTCATTCAGTCCCTCATCTTTAACTGTCTCCTCTTTGTGGATAACATCCCTGAGCACCCTCCATCTTCAGTTAACTATAGAGTATCTCCACTTGGATGTCCCATAGACTTCTTTATGTTAGTGTGTCCAAAAAGAGCACAGCTTTAAGAGGCATGTTCAAACTTAATTCTACCCATTGCTTCCAGTGGGACCTCGACTGAGTCATAATTACTTGGGATGTGCTTCCTCATCAATACAATGAAGGAATTGGATTAGGTGACCTCTGAGGTACCTATGAGCTCTAAATCCATGGTCCTATGAGTTTATTATATTTTTCTCCCCCCAAAAAATCCCACATTCCTCCTTTGGCTTTCACAATTTCTATTCAAGACACCCATGTTTTCCCAGTCTCCCATATTTGAAATTTTGGTGCAATCTCTAATTAATTATTCCTTCTACTTTACCCCCCATACCTAATAAATGACAAATTACTTAGATTTGTCCCTTCCACCCACCCAGACTATTATAATCTCCCCATTCCCGTTTTTCCCTTCTCACCACCTCCCAATCTATCCTTTACATGGCTATTAGCTGTTATTTTAGTCATGTCTGACTCTTTGTGACCCTGTTTGGGGTTTTCTTGACAAACATACTATAGTGGTTTGACATTTCCTTCTTCAGGTCATTTTACAGAAGAGGAAACCAAGGCAAACAGAGTTAAGTAGCTTGCCCGGGTCATACAACTTTTGTGTCTGAGGATGGATTTGAACTCAAGTCTTTGTGACTCCAGACTAGTACTCTGTCTGCAATCTAGCTGCCCCCAACACAGCTGTTAGACTTTGAATAAATTTGGTCACATTACTCACCTGCTCAAAACCCTTCAGTGGCTCCCTATTGCCTACCTGGTATGTGATGCAATGTCCTATTCATAATAGGACATCTCCTAACCTTTCCAGACTTATCTCATTCTAGTCCCCTATTCTATGTTTTACTTTGGCTAAACTGGACAATTCTCTGCCCTCTGCTGACCTTCCATATTGTCCTACCTCTACACTCTTGCTCATTTTAGGAATGTCCTTCCCCAAAACTCAACTTAAATGCCACCTTCCTCAGGAAACCTCCACTAATAAACTATCAACAAACATTTGTTAAGTTAAGACTAGGAAGCAGACTCTGGGCTAGGCTGTAGGCAACCAAATACAATCATAATCTTCCCTGAACACTCTCCCCACCCTCCGTGTTTGTTTGCATTTATGTACTTATCATGCATCATTTTACATGATTTTATATGTCTGTGGGACTGACAGATATGATGTCAACAATGCAAAGCCTTCCTTATGCTTGAAACAAAGCAGCCTTTGTGCTCTTGAGGCCTCCTTACAGAGCCTATTGATCAGAAGTATTCCCTAGTTCTCATATGACTTGAAATTCTATCTACCTCTGAGCCCAGGTAGGGATGTCTGCCTTGAAAATGTATCTGTACCATCAGGCCCGCCCCCTCCATTATTGTAAGACATATAGGCCTGGTCATAAAGTACCCCAAATGACTGCAAAAAGTTTACAAAATGATTCCCCCAAAGCAACCTTGTCAGGTAGGAGTCAGAAGGATTATTATCTCCATTTTACAGATGAGGAAAGTTTGGCTAGGAGAAAGATGACATAACCTGCTACAGTTGTACAATTAGTGAAAGTCCCAGGCAAGATTTGAATCCAGCTCTCTTGTGACTCTCTGTTTCCACTGTGTCATACATCTCTGTCTGTCATACTGGTCTGTGAAAGACTTTAAGCACTATCTTTGCCTCATTCCATCTCTGACCTTCCAAGTGGTTTTGATAAGTTCATTAAAAAAAAAAAACTTCTGAAAGAAAGCCTCTCTATGGCTATGACTTTCTTAAACATTAAGCTGAACTTATAATCTTTCCCCCTGCCAAATCCTTCCCTCTCCCTGACTTCCCTCTTACTGTTGAGGGTACCACCATCCTCCCAATCCCCCAGGCTCCCAATCTAGGTGTCATCCTCCACTCTCTACTCCCTCTCTCTCATGCCTATGTGGCTTCTCTCACATCCACCTCCTTCTTTCCCCTGACATTGACACCACTGTGGACATACCCTCACCACCCCACACTTGGACTGTTGCCCTCTTGTTGGCTCTGCCTCGTTTCTCCTCACTCCAGTCCATCCTCCTCTAGGCTGACAAATTAATCTTCCTAAAATATAGGTCTGACCATATCACTTCTCTATTCAGTAAAGTTCAGTGACTCCGTGACTCCCTGGCACCTCCAACATCAAATATGAAGTCCTCCATTTGGCATTCAAAGTTCTATACACCCTGACCCTGTCCTATTTTTCCAGTCTTCTTAAACCTTACATAGCCCCATGTACAGTGGCATTGTCCTCCTTCCTTTTCCTTAAATAAAACACACCATCTTCTCCAGACACTTTCTTTTTCATTCCTTTTTTTTTTCAAGGCAATTAGGATTAAGTGACTTGCCCAGCTAGTAAATGTCTGTGGATAGATTTGAACTCAGGTCCTCTTGACTCCAGGTCCAGTGCTCTATGCACTGTACCACCTACCTGCACCTCCAGGCATTTTTACTGGCTGGCCTCCTTGCTTGGAATACTCTCCTTTCTCATCTCAACTTCCAGTTTCCTTCAAGTCCCAGCTAAAACCCCACCTTCTTCAAAAAGCCTTTCCTGATTCCCTTTAACATGTGTGTGTGTGTGTGTGTGTGTGTTTTGTTTGGATATAGTTGTTTTCATATTGCTTCTCCCATGAGACCATGAGCTCCTTGAGATCAGGGACTGTCTCTTTCTTAATAAATGCTTATTGAATGACTGATTTAATGACTTTCAGTCCTCCACAAAGTCCCAATCTGATTCCTCATAGCATAGAGGTGATCCTGGCTTCTTGAAGGCTATAGTGTAATCCATGGAAGGTTCTGCATGCTGCAGAGGCTCCCAATAGTGCCCTAGTAACAGACTGACTCTGTTTTCTGAATACCAACCTAGCTAATTTTAATGGTAATGGGAATTTGAAGACCTTCTCTGCTTTGAAAAAAACTCTGCCCCCTAATAGGCTGAATGTAATCACATGGAACCTGTGGTAGGAGGAGTTTGCTGAAGAGTGAAGCAGAGCTAGACTAGACAGTTGAAAGGAAAGAGTGCTTCCAAGGGAGACAGTTAGGCTTGTGAGTAAAAGTTGGTTTTTTGTCACCCGCTCTGACAGCTAGGTTTGTGTTGGTTTGTGGGAAGGCTAAAGGATGGTGTGGCTCTCTGCTACATTATGGTGCAGTAAGTTCTATGTTGCTATGATGGATTCGGTTTCCTGGTGTTGGGATTTGGTTTTCTGGTGTCACAATAAATGTTTTTGCTTCTGTCTTCTATATGGAGAGTCTGTTATATTTTGTGATCAAGCATCATGCAGGTATATTTATAGTGACCATGGGTGCTGTGAATATTGCATTGGCACTACACTAATCAAGGAAAGGCAAATTGCCAGTAGGCTGATCACCTAGTGATGACTGTTTTTTTTTAAACCAGAGCAACTGATAAGACAAAGAAAATGTCTCTGAGAGGTATGCAGTCCCCTTCTTCTTCTGCAGTGACGATATTGGGGAAGTGGGAAGGGAAGTTAAGAATCATGCAGCTTTTAGACCATCACAAATTTTATTTTAACTGCTGGTCCCCTCAATGTTAGGTTCTTGTCCAATGACCAATGAGGGAACATCTCTGGAAAATCTAAAAAGCATATAAATCTTGACATTCTTGCTACAAATGAAACCAGAAGAAAGGAGATTACTACCATTTAATAGACAGATGACTTTACCATTCTTTGAAGAGGCAAAGGAGTTCAAGTGTGTTTTATCATATGCTCAACTCTACCAGAAACATTATTTCATGGTTCATTTGTCCTGTATACGTGCAGAACAAAATGTATTTTTTTATACAGACATTGAGAGAATTTGTTTTCTTTGGCTATGCAGATTTATTATAAGAAAAAAAATTTCCCAATGGGGAAGGAGGTGGAAGGGAAAGCATATAGATTTCTTTTTTTTTTTAAATAAAGAGGTAGGGGCATGCTACAGATGTGAAATGTTGTATGTACTTTCAGATGAGGTCACTATATTATCTATTTTGCTTGTTTTATTTTGTTACAAGAGAACTCTCATGAAGCAGGAGTAATTTGTAAATGTTTATAATATAAAAACAAAAAATACCAATAAACTTAAAAAAAAGAATTTAATAATGTACTCCAAATCAAATCAGCATACACTCTGATACTTGGTGACTTCACTGCACAGGTGGGAAAAGGTGAGGATGGGGAGACACATATGGAAAAGTATGGTTCAGCAGAAAGAAATGAGAGATGTCAAAGATTTTTAGATTACAAAGAAGCCTCAAATGTCTATGTCATCTCTTCAAAAAAAGCAATTGATAGATACTAGAAATGATGAACCTCAAAAATACCACAAAGAATGAAAATTACCATATTTTGACAAGCTAAGACTCATTATCGACAAGGGAGCTATCCTTGAGTCAGCTATTTGTGTGTTAACATAACAGGTTTAAAATCAAATAAAAAGAAAGAATAATAATGAGGAAAAAGACATAGCACACAATTTAGAACCCAGTGTTATTGTTTAGTCATTTCAGTTGGGCCTGACTCTTTGTGACCCCCATTTGGGGTTTTCTTGGCAAAGATACAGAAGTGGTTTGCCATTTCCTTCTCTACCTCATTATACAGAAGAGGAAAGTGAGGCAAACAGGATGAAGTGACTTGCCCAGGGTCACTGTAATGCCAAGCAAAGGCAACTTCCAAGGTTCAGAATACCAGCATAGTAACTCTCCATTTTATTCAGTGACAAATTAAGGCAAAACATCATCAACATCAAAACAGACAGACAAAATACTGACATCACAGACATGTCTCCTCAGTCCTTGGCAGTTCCGGTTGGCAGCTCTCAAAAGTTCTGGGAAGCTCCAACTGGCCCTCAGAAATCCTCTCTCTCTCTCTCTCTCTCTCTCTCTCCCCAAAAGTTCTTCTGCCTCTCTCTGCTTAGGGCTTCTCTCTGCTTGGGCCTCTCTCTAAATCCACAACACCAGCTCCTCCCAGTTCTGCCCTCTCTTTTCACGTCAACAAGTCAATCCCACAAGTGAGATTCACAAGCTCTGGGTTTCAACACTCAACCCCAAAACCAAGCCAATACAGGGGGTTCTTTAAATTCCATTACTATTACAGTCATACAACTTGTAAGTGTCTCAGATGGGTTTGAACTTCCTGTCTTCAGGCCGACACTACATCACCTAGCTGCTCCTTTAGAATCCAATACCCAATATCCAGTAAACATTTATTAAGCACCTATGATATGCCAGATACTGTGCTAAGAGCTTAGGATAGAATTAATAGAAAGACAGTCCCTGTCCTCAAAAGGCTTACAATCTAGTAGGGGGAGACAAGACAACAAAGGATGCTGCAGAGGGTGGAATGAAGAAGAACACATCAGATACTTGCCCAGGGTCACACAGCTAGTAAGTGTCAGGTACTCAGCACAGGGGACACAGTGCCATGGAGATGAAACCAGTCAGAGCATCAGATGCAAAGCAGAGTGAATGGAGAGTAGAGTTTCTGCCCTCTGTAAAGGAAGACATCTGAAGGCATCTGGCACTTTGCCCTCCAGCCCTCCAGTCAGAGGGGAGAGAGAACTGAAGGAGATTTTGTCCATCAAGGTTTGAGTTAGCAGCTTGGCTAAGAGATCAAATGTTCTGAGCTTATCCTGGGCTTTTTTTTTAGGATCCGTACAATCTTTATTGAGATGTTTCAGATGAACAAATATGTAAAAGGTCTCCATACTTCACACTGAGTCCACCTAACCAACAACAAAAAACTAAAGGCATAAAGTATAGATAAATGTGCGCTGTCCATAAGTCCCATCATCCGGATGATGGGGATCAAACCACTTTAGAATGTAAGCCTTCCCATGGCAGGCAGTTTGTTGTATGAGTTTCTATATAGCATTCAGCTTAATGAGAGATTTGATGGACATTCCAACTCTGCAGGATGCAGACAAGCGGCGTACTGAAGAGCTACCTACCAAAATGAGGTGGGTAGGCTGGTATTCTCCCAGTTTGTTTCTCAGCCAATCAAAATTCTGCTATCTTCTATGAACCAAATAGTCTGTCAAGTCAAATTCTATCTGACTGGTCTTCATAGTGACCCTATAAGTAATGTAAGTCTCCACTGTACATCTTGTTCTGTGGAGTTGAAACCAGGCAAAGCAGCAGATGCAAACTGGAGTGAACATTTGACGCTAAATTATTTATATATATAATCTTTTATATATTATTATGTTATATTACATTATATATTACATTGTATTGTATTACATTACATTCATTGCATTGTGTGATGTGATAGTATATTGTATTGTATTATACTGTATTATATTATGTTGTATTGTGTTATGTATATTATATTATATTACAGTAAATGGATAACAGAAATCATATCAACACTGGTTATGATCATTTCACCTATAAGTTAGATCAATTGTAATGTCAGGTGTGAGAGGAAGATTGCTTTAGGGGACTGAGTAAAGAACCCAGTCTTATAAATATGTGCAGTGTGCTCTGTTGATGTAATTGTCCTATGGAATTCAGAATATGGACAGATGCTGTTTCCAATCTATTTACCACATGAAGAAGAGGCACCTTTTGATTGGCTACTAAACAAGCCAATGAAAATGATTATTAAAAGCACCAACATGATTCAATTCCACTTTCTTCCCTGGCTATGATCAAGGGAAGATATACTGTAAGACTTTTAGGTGAGGAGAGAGACCTCTGGCTTAATCCCCCCACTGAGATTCTGTTCTTTCCCACTTTGTTCTTTCCTCTTCTCTAGGTTTTCATACCACCCTTCTCCTGCTAACTGACCACTCTTCAGAATCCTTTTCTGGATCTTCATCCATGTCACAGCCACAGATGTCCCCTAGGATCTGTCCTTGGCCCTTTTCTCTTCCCCCTACATTAACGTGCTTGATGATCATAAATTCCTCTTGGTTTCAATTATCTTAGCAAAGATGATTACAAAATCTATTTATCTAGCTCTAACCTCTCTCTTGAATTCCAGCCTTGATTCTCCAGCTGCCTTTTGTATGTCTCAAATTGGATGTCCAATAGACATCCCAACTTCAACATGTCCAAAGGAGAACTTCTTTTATCTTCCCTTGCAAACTTTACATCTTGCCATTTCTGTTAACGGAAACACAATCCTCTTGGTCATAAACCTGCATTTATTCACTCAGGCTTCAAACCTCAGTGTTGCTCTCAACATCTCACTCAAATTAACCTCACATATTTAATCTTTTATCAGTTCTTGTCATTTTTTACCTTCAAATTCTTTCCTGTATTTGTTCCCCTCTTTTTAATGACAAACTACCATATTATTTCAGGCCCTTATTGCCACATACCTGGATTATTGCAAAGAGCCTTCTGGTTGGTCTCTGTTCCTGAAGCTTTGACTCATTCCAGTCTATCTTCCAATCAGCTACTAAAATGATTTTCACAAAGTGTCGGTCTAAGTCATACTCCTCACTCCCCACTATAATCTCCAAGATCAAATATAAAATCTTCAATTTGGCATTTAAATCCTTTCACAACCTGGTCCCTTTTTATTTTCCCAGTCTTCCTACACTTTACTTCCCTCTATATATTTTATGATTCAGATAAACTGACCTACCTGTTATTTCTCAAGCCAAATAATCCATCTCCCATCTCAGTGCCATTTAATTGGCGGCCCTCAATGCCTGGGATGCTCTCCCTCATCATTTCTGCCTCCTGGGTTTCTGGCTTCCTTCAAGACTCAGCCTAAATCCTGTTGTTGTTCATTCATTACCCATTTGGGGTCTTCTTGGCAAAGGTACTGGAGTGCTTTGCCATCTCCTTCTCCAGTTCATATTACAGATTAGGAACTGAGGCAGCAGAGTTAAGTGACTTGCCCAGGGTCACCCATCTAGTGTCTGAGGCCAGATTTGAACTCTAGAAGATTCATCTTCCTGTCTGAGGGCTCAATGCACTGTGCCACCCGGAAGCTTAAATCCTGCCTTATGCTAGGGGCCTTTCTAGGTCTCCTACCATCCCTACCCCTCAGTACCTTCCCTCTGAGATTACTTTCTATTTACTATACACACATGTGTATATTATGTATACATATGTGTGCATATATATATATTATGTATATATGTCTTGTGTATACATAGCTATTCACATGTTGTCTTTCCCATTACAAGGTGAGCTCTTTGTTAGCAGGGCTCATGTTTTTGCCTTTCTAGCCCTTAGCACAGTACCTGATACATAAGAAGGAACCATCCAATGCTTTTTGACTGACTCTCAGTTTTGGAGGCACTATAGGACAGATAGAGTAAATCAAGGTCTTGCTCCAAGAAGACCTAACTGAGCAGAAAAGATTCACACACAAATACTGTAATACAAACTAGAGTCCTAACAGAGTTCCAAAATGCTACGAGAGTTCAGAGAAGGGAGAGATCCTGTGAGGCAGAGGGATCCAGGAAGAATTCATTGAGGAAGCATCATTTCAGCTAAGCTGGACCTTGAAGGGAGCATAGGATTTTAACAGTCAGAAGTGAAGGTGGTGTTAGGGCTGATGGGAGGAGATGGGCAGGAAAGGCATTTGGGGCCTAGGGAATAAGGTGAGCAGAGGCATTGAGACGTCAGCCTAGAAGTTGGAGAGCATGAACGTCAGAAGAAAACAGTTCCCAGAAGAAGGAATTTCACACGTTATTGGGACAGTTGGAATAAGCTCCATACGGAAGCTTCGTGACTGTGACTATTTAAGCAGTCACACAGGTTTACTCCTCTCCCTGCAGCCATGCAGCATAAACCACAGACAATAAATATTGCACGGGAAAACTAGGCAGAATGAAGGGAAATTTAACAAATGCAAGTAACCTTGATAGAGACCGCCCTGGGACACTTTACCGTCATTATTATCCCCATGAATCAGGATTTCAAGCACATTCCATAATTAGAAAAAGTTGCAGTCTTTGAATTCAATCATCATCAATTTACTCAAAGTACAAAAATAAAATCCTTTAGGAGAACTGCAATTACATTTCCCCTCATCGTTCAAGTGGCTGGCTGCTATATTGCAGCACCAAATGTTCAGGCTTATGAAATACTACATCTGGAGGTGGTCTTGGACCCGGGCCTGCAGACAGTATTTTAAGTTCCTTGAGGGCTCCCCCTCCTTCCACTTCTTCTAGTCTTCCCCATTCCAGTCTTTGGTTTCAGCCATGGCAACTCAAAGCAGTAGACTTGAATGTAACTCAGCAACATTTGTTAAGCACCTAATCTGTGTAAGACAGTAGGCTACTTTCTGGGGCGGGGGGGGGGGGGGGTTATAAAGATGAAATTAGATATGATCTTTGCCTGTCTTTGAGGAGTTTACAATTTAGTAGATCAATTGCCACCTCCTTCAAGAAGCTTTTCCTGGGCCGGCTAGGTGGAGCAGTGAATAGGGCACCAGCCCTGGAGTCAGAAGAATCTGAGTTCAAATTTGGCATCAGACATTTAACACTTTGTAGCCATGTGACCTTGGGCAAGTCACTTACCTCCAATTGCCCTGCCTTCCCCCTCCCAAAAAGAAAAAGAAGCTTTTCCTGATTCCCCTGGTTGTTAGCACTCAGGCCCAACACTAACATGTTATATTTATGTTATTTATTTATTTGTATTTATTTATATTTTTATGTGGGGTGTGTGTATGTGTATGTGATCTTGTACAGGTTCATCTGAGAACAGGTTATAGTCCCCCAATAAAATGTAAGCTCTTTGAGAGCAGGGACTATATCATTTTAATATTTGGATCCCTAGTGTTTAACAGAGAGAAAGCACTGAATAAATACTTATTGATTGATTAATAGGGAAGACAGGGAATAAGATAGTGAAACATAATTATAATACAAATGAGAATATAAGTACATAGGAAAGATATACATTTCTATAAAAGATTCATGGAGAGAGATTCTGAAGAGAATGGTTTAAAATTCCTATTAAAGGGACAAGAATGTTGTTGGGACTTTAGACATGATGGCAGAAATGTAGCTTATGCCCTTCTCTCCCCGTCTCCCCCCCAACTCCTCTCTTTCAAATATTTCGGTGTTTCCTTGAGGCTTGTCAGTGCTTCAAAATAGTTACTATGGAAGGCACTTGTTATGATGGAGGCATGATGGGAGCTTAAATACCCAGTGATGAAGAGGGGTGACAGTATTTATTGCCAACCAGCGATATTCATTATGAGTTGTGCATGTTGTGGGAAGTTATTTCACCTCTCCTCCTAGATGGAGAAGAGGTAAAGGAAAATGAATGGCTCCCCCTAATCTGACTGGAGCCCCTCTATGGAGAGGTACAAGGGAAGGTCCCACAATAGCTGCCTTTTGGACACCGCTTAGGTAGAGGTGGGGCCTATAGCCCAGGTACTCTGAATCAAGAAGAAAACTGAAGCCATAGAAGCAAGAAATGCTGTGGAATTTCATGGGACAGCAGCAAAAATCCTGGAGGTGAGCTTGATGGCAATATGGCTTTGGAGATAGCTCTTACTAGGTGCTATGTACTTGGGAGATAGAGGTAAGGGTAGGAGTTAATTGAATCAGTCAATCCCCCCCCCCCCAACCTGTAGTAACTAAAAGGTATACTGGCTCCAGATATCTTTATCAGATAAGGTAAGGCTTATCTATTGGGGCATGGAGGGAAAATAGAGCCTCTGTCTTGTCTCACCACCACTCCTACTCCCACTCCCCAACACCCCCACCCCACCCACCACCCACCTTTACAAGAGCATGATCCTGTGAACTTCAGAGATTAGGAGGATTCCGACTTTTCATCAACATTCTAGCAATGTCTGCAGATCGACAGTGCCTGGCAGCGGTGAGAGCTGAGGACAAATCATGCACACCACAGGAAGGCAGCTTCAGGACTCCACAAAGGCCCCACGAAGGAGAGAAATAGATTTCCAACAAAAGCACCTTTCCAGAAGTTAAGTTACCCCTTTGACGCAGTGTGCTCTAAACTTGAACACACTTACCCACATATTCTGAAGGTACCTGTGCGTGCAAGTGGGAAGAAATAGGGAGTGATTGGGGTGGGAGGTGATATTTTATGCCAGTTGTTTTTACTAGGCTATCTTAGTTAAATGCCTGTTTCTGAAATCAAATTGGAAGTCTGGCTGCCTGATTGCTATCCGCTGATAATCAGTACTCACCAATGGAGGCTTATAAGTTACCGTATAGCATTAGCAAGCCTGAGGCCCAGAAAGAGCCAGCCTTGTGGGGAAAACAGACACAATGGGAAAACTGTGAATTGGTTCAGTAATTCTGGGCTTGGAACTATTCCCAATAGCTAATAGCTAACATTTATATAGTGCTTACTAGGTTCCAGGTACTTTGCCAAGGACTTCAGTTATTGTGTCATTTGATCCTCAGAACCCTGAGAGGTAGGTGTGGAGATATTCTGAGAGATAGTCTGAGTTAAGGGAGGGGGAAATATTGAGTTCTATTTGGGGCATATTGAGTTTGAAATGCTGATGGGAAATTTAGCACAAAAAGTCCAATAGACGTTTGGTGATGAAGGATTGGAGCTCAGTAAAAAGACTAGGGCTGGATATATAGATTTGGATAGAGATGACAGTGGAAGCCTATGGGAGCTGATGAAGTCACTGAAAGAGTGGAGAGAGAGAAGAGGACCCAGGACAGAGTTTTGGGTCATATCTATAGTGAGAGGAGAAGCATTAGAAAAACCAACAGAGTCAGAAGGAACAGTCAGACAAGTATTGTAGGAGGAGAATCAAGAAAGAATAACATGGAAACTCAGAAAGGAAAGACTGAAGATACAGGAGGAGGACCATCTTCTGGTGGTCAAGCATCAGAGGCTGCAGAGAGGTCCAGAAGGATGAAGTGTGAGAAAATTTCCACCAGATCGAGCAGTCCCAAGACCACAGATAACTTTGTGGAGAACAGTTCTCAGCTGAGTGTTGAAATTGGAAGCCAGATTGAAAAAGATTGAGAAGTGAGTGGGGAGAGGTGAGGAAGAAGGAACTAGAAGCAATGAAAGAAGACAGTTTTTGTTGTCTGTTTGTTAAGAGTTTGGCCCTGAAAAGGAGAAGAATATAGGATAATAGCTTGAAGGGATGGTAGGGTCAAGTGAGAGTTTTTTAATTATGGAGGAGACCCAAAAGTGTGCATAAGCAGTAGGGGAGGAACTGGTAGTTAAAGAAAAATTGGGGGTTAGGGTGGGAAGAGAATGATTATGGAGACAGTCTGCCAGGAATGATGACATTCAATAAGATGTTTCACTGTTTGACTAATGGTTCTTGCCTGGTCTATTAAATAGAGTCTATATTGGATGATAGTTCAAGTCACATATTTTCTCATTCCAAGTAACAAGCGGACCTCAGTGTCTTGTGGAGGATCTCTTACATTCCTATGCACCACTGAGTGGTCTTTGAGTACAAGCATTTGTCTTGATCTATGTCTTGCCACTGGACTCCCTTGACTCTGTAGGAGAGAGTGTGGCTCCTGACTTTGCACAGCCCTGCCTCACTTAAATCCAATTCACTTGCAAGTCAAGACATCACCCTCCTAATGTCATTGGTCCCATTTGAAAACGAAGGACAAGCAACAACAAATTGAACTCATGCTTTTTTGTCTAGCTCGGCTATTTATCTATCACACAGCATCTTATCCTTTTAGCCTAAAACCCAGACTTTGCCTCCCGCCATTCAGACATTGTCTTATATTTTTAGTTTTGACCCTGTTTTCGTAACCAACATCACTTCCTGCCTCTGGTCTGTTGCAACTTCAATGCCCTCTTGCCTCATTCCTTATATCAACTTGCTCTATTGCATTCCTGGACTCTATCAGTGCTGGTACTTGTTTCTGACCTTCTCCCTATTCTCCAAGTAGGATAGAGTTCAGCCAGAAACACGGACCCTTTGGTGGCCACTTTTCTGGCTAGAACTCAGTCTTGGAACTTCCCAGGGACTGAGTTGAATGGTTTTTACTGATGATTCTCCTTATAATCACCATTCTATTGATGATAAATCCACTGTAGATTTTATCTACTGATTACCATTAGGTTGTATGGCTTTGCCATGCTCCCAGCAAATGTATCCCCTTCCACCTGGGTTCTAGGGAATCTAACAACCTTGGTGAGTACATAATAATAGAAACCAGCAGAACTATTGATCCCAAAAACCACCCTGCAGCAGGACCTGGGCCACATGGAAATACTTCAGGTCAGGGTACCTGCCTCTGTCTCACACCTGCCACCCCCACTCTTACCCCCATCTAACCTGTTACTAAGTCCTGTCAATTCTGCCTTCACAATATCTCCCATAAGAGCTTTCTTCTCTCCTCTGACATTGCCAGCAGCCAGGTACAGGCCTTTTTCATTCATGCCTGGACTACTGCAATAGCCTTTGGTATCCTTGGGTCAAGCCTTTTCTCCCTCCAGTCCTCTCTCCACTTAGCTAGCAGAGTAACCATGTCAACCCCAATTCAATAAACTCCTGTGCCTCCTCATTACCTCTAGGATCAAATATAAAATCCTCTGTTTGGCTTTTAATTCCATACACTCCTATCTCTCCACTCTTCTTCACACTTTACTCCCTTCCATATACTCTGTAATCCAGTGAATGACCTTCTTAATGTTCCTTGCACACTTCATCTCTCAATTTCATGCATTTTTTTAAGCAATTGGGGTTAAGTAATTTGCTCAAGGTTACACGGCCAGGTGTTTCTGGGTGCTAAGTGTCTGAGCCGGGATTCGACCCCCAGGTCATCCTGACACTGGGGACGGTGCTCTTACTCGTTGTGCTACCTGGCTGCCCCAATTTCATGCATTTTTACTGGCTGTCTTATGCCTACAATGTTCTGCCTCTTTACTTTCACATCCTAACTTCCTTCAAGCCTCAGTTTACCTTCTGTAAGAAATATTTCCCTGTCCCTCTTAACATGAATGCCTTCCTTCTGAGGTTGTCTCCCATTTACCCTGTCTATATCATGTATGTAAATAGTTATTTGCATGTTGTCTCCTCAATTATAATATAAGCTACTCAAGGGCAGGGACAATTTTTGCTTTTCTTTGCACTCCCCAGTACTTAGTACAGTGCCTTATACAAACCCTTAAAGATTTCTTATTGACTGATTCTATAAAGAGAGTGCCTATCCACAAATCTAGTTGAATATCTCTTTACAAGGAATGAGCCTGAGTCGTCTAATCAAATCTTCTTGGGTTAAGAGACCAACTAGAACCATGCTTTTATCATTGGCCATTTAGTTCTGCTTGGACTATGCCTTTTTGGTATAATGACATGGCAGATTACCTGCTGGCCCATGAACTACCATAAATAGAACTGATTACCATATTTAAAAAACAAAAACAAATTTTAAAAAATTCAGGAGCTCTACAGGAGTCTTTGACCAGCTCGCTTCCTCCTGGCACTGTGGCATATGCCATCATATTAGAGGCACAATAGCTCAGACTTTCAGGGGAACAAATTGTCTCTGCTGGATCAATTTATAAATAGTATGGCTGATTCAGTCTGCCATGATTTTCATCAATGAAGCAGAAAGACATCCTCCTGCAGCCTGAAGAACAGCGTATCCATGTTAAGAACCATCTAAATCCCTCAAAGATGACCCCACTTCTCCCTCCAGTTTCCTCCCACCCTGCCTCATCTCTGAAGGTTTAGAAAAGAAAGGTGCCACATTCTAATTCAACTCAGCAAGCATTTATAAAGAATCTACTGTGAACAAGTCATTGTGTTACACTCCAGAGGTATAAAGACCAAAAAAACAGTCTCTGCCCTCATGTAGTGGCAACCACACTGGCATACCCAGGATGGCTGCCAGCACAGGTTCTGAGATCTGCTTTACTAGGAAAGATAGCTGTGTAAGGGTTCAACAATTTTTTTAAAATCACATTCACTAGGGGCGGCTAGGTGGCACAGTGAATAGAGTACTAGCCCTAGAGTCAGGAGGACCTGAGTTCAAATCCAGCCTGACACTTAACACACATACACACACACAAACTAGCCATGTGTCCTTGGGCAAGTCACTTAGCCCCAGTTGCCCTACTTTCCCCCTCCAAAAAAAAAAAAAGCAAAAAAAAATTACATTCACTAGTTCAAGAGAAAACTCAATACCCTAAACTTCAGAGAAAATACAAATAGATAAATAAAGACCAATAGACAGGGCTCTGACTGCCTGAATCAACTATACACTTTACATACATCCCTAGATTGAAAGAGCCTTTACATCTGAGCAGTCAGGGAGCTCTGAACATATGGCCACTCAGAATCTAGAACAGGGAATCACAAGATCCTTCTCATAAGGGAGCCCCCCAAGCAGAATACTAACTCAGAGTATACATACACTTCTCAGAGCCAGAAGGCATCACAACTCTCCTGACTCAGTGCCTAATTAGAAATTAGCAAAAGGTGTGAAAGTCTTCCTACAAGCAAGTCTCCCCTAAGCATCCAGAGAAAGGACTGAAAAATAGAAGTGTGTATGGAATGGTTTTACATACATACATATGTGTGTGTGTATGCCTAATTGTATCCATCTTTACAGTGGGGGGTAGGAGGAGGGAAGAAAAAGAAAGTTACATGCTAACTTTACTATATATTTAAAAGGAATAGCAAGTTGTATATAACTGATTTGCAGTTTCATGTACAATCATCTTTTTTCTATTCTACTATGTTAAGGAAATGCTTGTTTTATTTCTTAAGTTCAAAATAAAATAAATACAATTTAAAAAAAGAAAGAAAAGTCCTCTTATATGTAATGGCACCGAAACTGATCCTTTGAAGGAGGGAGATTCCAACAGGCCAAGCTCAGACGGAAGAGCATACAGAAAGGCAAAGGGGCAGCAGACACATGGGACTGTAAGCATGCCAGCCCTAAGGTGGCTTCCTCCAGCTCACAGAGCCTCCTAAATGGGATCCAAAATCAAAACTCAAAACTGAACTCTGAAGTGATTATGGACATCTTTTAGTAGTCTCTGTGATCTCCAAAGAGTAACATCCACTCATTATCTGGCTTCAGATCGGTTTGCCACATTCTATTCTCATAGAATCACAGAACTGGAAGGAAAGTAGAGGTCATCTAGTCTAGCCCTGGCCTAAGAGATGTCCCTCCTCTGCAACATCGTGTTAAGGAGCCCAATCAGCCTCTGATCACATACATTCAGATTGGCCAATCAATCACCTGAGGAAGAAAGAAAAAATGAATGAGACAAAAGACAGATAAACTTTTTTTTTTGCTTTTTGAAGGGGGGAGGGCAGGGCAATTGGGGTTAAGTGACTTGCCCAAGGTCACATGGCTAGTATGTGTTAAGTGAGGTGGGATTTGAACTCAGGTCCTCCTGATTCCAGGGCTGGTGCTCTATTCACTACACCACCTGGACACCCCAACAGATTAACTTGTATGGGAGGAGGGAGGAAAAAGACCAAAGTCTAGTGAGCATTGAAGATAGGCCAAGCAGGGTGCCACATTGGAAGACCCTAGACACAAAGAAGAAAACATGAAAATACTGAAGTTTGGGCATGAAGAAAATTAAAAAGAGAGCATAGGAAATGAAAATAAACTTTGCCAACTTCTCAGTCTGTTTCCCCTGGTACCTATAGATAAATGTGCTTTGCCCACCTCCCAGGGCTTACTCTGTTATCTACAGTTTCAAGAGGATTCTATTAATCTTAATATTTGCTGTCAAGGGAATTTCTGTACTCAATGTGAGATTGGAATAGATGGACTTAGGTGCCCTCCAGCTTTCGAAGATTTTAAGAATATAGAGTCAAAAGTCAAGACTCCATGGGATTGTTTCAGTGAGAGCAAAGAATAAATAACCTATTTTAAAATGTTTTTGAAGGTGGCAGTAAGACATTGCAAGGCATAGACAAGTAAATAAAATTAATATGCATGTTTTCAATTGGGATATTTTCCTAGACTATATTTCCTTTGCTACTCACTACATCCCTAGAAAGCAGATAGAAGTGGTATCTTCACTATGCAGGTGAGGAAAATTAGTTATTTACAGGGCACCTCATTTGCCCAAGGGCACATGATAATTTAATGGCAGATCCCAGGACTAGAGCCCAAGTATCTTGACTCCCAGTTCTTCCTGCTATATTATTCCTATTTCTACCCCTGCATTTTTAATGGGTAGATTTTGTTTTGACATCATGAATATAGTCACAAATAAATTCCCTCAAAATGTACGATCTCCCAGACAGTTAAATAAAATAGAAGAGAAATTATAGCTGGTAGTAGTGCAATTTTATCATTTAGTGCTCTAGGCACTTTCTGAGTTAGTTACCAACATTATCCACTGTTTCATAATGAGATTTTTTTTTTTGCTACTTAAAGCTCTTTCTGTGTGTGTGTGTGTGTGTGTGTGTGTGTGTGTGTGTATGTGTGTGTGTGTGTGTGTTCGGGTGGTACAGAGAATAGAGTACCAGTCAGGAATCAGGAAGACCTGAGTTCAAATATAACCCTAGACACTTACTAACTGTGTGATCCTAAACAAGTCACTTATCCCCAGTTTGCCTCAATTTCCTCATCTGTAAAATGGAAATAATGACAGTACTGACCTCCCAGACAATAATTTTAAAGTGCTTAGCACAGCACCTAGCATGTGGTAAGTGCTATGTAAGTGACAGCTATTGTTGTGTATAGGGTTGAGGTAATTCTGTATATTCTTCTTTAAGTTCTGTTTCCCCCAAACTCCCCCCCCCTTTTTGCCTAAGAAATAGGGCATGGTGAGTGGAACTGGAAAATTATCTCAGTTCAACAGAGAAATGGAGACGGGGGAAAGTCTCCAACAAACACAAAAAATACTCAAAGCAAAGTGTAAAAGGAGCCCTTTTTTTTCCAGGCTATGGTGGAACTGGATTGGAAAATCCTGCAAATTTTAAAAATAATCTCTTGGAAGGCAAAGTAAAAGGCATATTCTAGGATCACCCCTGAGTTCTCACATAGTTCATGCTGTACACACTGTAAAGGAACTGTGAAGTCAAAGAAGTGGCAGGCACTCAATAAGTATGTGTATAAGCAAAGGAATGGAACAGATTTCTACTGAGATTTTTAATGATTAATAGAGATGATTTATAACTGCTAAAAAAAAGAGGGGAAACAATTTTATCTGCTTTTAAGCTATCAAAATAATTGCATATCCAAATGTTTGTTATATAATGTCTGGGGAAGTATTTTAATAGTATCATCAAGAAAATATGGCTTTAACACTAACATTATAGGTAAGGTGGAAATGAATGACATTAAAGGATTTTATTTTTCTGGAACAGTGAATCCTCCACAAAATCCTACCCCAATACCTAATGATGGCATGTAGATTATTTTGCATTCCTAAAGGGTGACAGTAGACCACAGTCTCTGGCAGGTTCACTCAGGCTCAAATGAATGAAATGAAAAGGCATTTATTAAGCCCTTACTATGTGCCAAGTACTGTGTTAAGCATTGGAAATACAAATATAAAAGCAAAAAAATTCTCAAGGAGTTTTTTTTTTCTAATGTCAATACATAAAGGAGAGTGGTGACAAGAAAGGGACACTTTAAAAAAGAAAGTTGCAAGGATGATGAATAGGGAAATAGATTGGCATACCCCATCCAGGAACAATGGTACAGGTGATTTTATGGTGATTCATAGTTCCAGGACTAGGGAGACAGCAAGGTACAGTAGAAAGGCATTCATTGACTCTGGAACCAGAGTACCTGGATTCAGATTTCACCCCTAATGCTTACTCTCTGTACACTTCTAGGCAAGTCACAACCTCCTTGGGCATCAGATGTGGGGGCTGGACTACTTGGCTTCTGAGATCTCTTCCAGCCCTAGACCTCTGATCCTGTGACATCAGAATAAATATCAGAAATGGAATATATATATATACATATATAGTGTGTGTATGTCTATATGTATATGTATGTGTGTATTTATGTATACAGGTCTGTCTATATGCACATACACATAAGTGTGTGTGTGTGTATCAATCTCTTCACTGAATTATAGCCTTCTTGGGGGAGGGGGGAAGGAAGGGAGAAAAAATAACGAAGTAAAAAGTGCTCACCAGAAAACAAAAGAAAACATAAGGAAACAAAGAAAAAATGAACAGCTCTGAACACAATGTGTAGTGTTTATTATTTAGGCTTTCTTGAAATAGAAATTTATTGCTATATATTTTGAATCCTCTCACATTCTGCTGTGCACATGGAAAAAGCTTTTTTTTCTTTTCTAATTTTGTATTTGTTTCAATATTTAAGTTTATAATGTTTCTTTTTCTTTTCTTATTGTGTATTTAAGTTTTAGTATTTAAGTCTAACATGAAAAAAAAGTTAAAGAAGTGGTGGGAGGAGCAGGGGAAGGGAGAAAGGGTGTGCTTTCGGTTGGTGAACAGGAGATAACTAAAGAATGAGGAGTGAAGAAAACCTTGATGGTTGAAACTTCCCTGAAATAATGGTCCAGAAGAAACAGTGAGGGCAGAAGTTTCTTTAGGGTGACAAGGCAGTTGGCAAAGAGAAGATTGCTGGAGGATAAAGAATAAAGGGAATTGTGATGACTAGGGCTTTCCTAAAAGAGCAGAGAGGCTGCCAGTATGGTTCTGACAACAGTCTGTGCCTATTTTCCAAGAACCAGTCTAGAAAAGTACAGAGAGACTCAACACCAGTAGGCTCCTAACTTGGACATATAATCCATGAAACAAAGAAAATACAAAAATGAATCCTAGTCCTGTGCCTGGATAGCCACAAGGCATGGGGTCCCAGATCCATGAAACTGGTAACTGGAACTGGACTACTGGTGGTTCTTTTACCTGTGGAAGCTCCCATGATAGTAACAGAGAAAGAGAACCATAGACCACAAAATATAAAACTAGTAGGGACTTGAGAAGTCATCTCCCATCACTATGCCTTTGCACAAGCTGTCGCCCATGCCTCAGATGCCCTCCCTTCTCTCCTCCACTTCTTAGAATCTCTAGTTTCCTTCAAGGCTCATCTCAAATGCATTTAGTACCCGAGGACTTTCTTGATCCTTTCATCTGTTCGTGCATTGTAAAAAATCTCCTTGTATTTATTTTGTATACAACATAGTCTGTACCTACACTTAATCATTGCATGCAATTTTTAGATCATCTGTAAATGTTAACTTAGTTGTTGGTTGGTATTCTAAATGTGAGAGCCATGTCTAACAATTGGAGAGTGGGCATACTAGTGGGAAAACTGAAGTGCGTCAATTTGAGCATTTTTGCTATCATAAAAGCCCTAATAAATGGAAAGGTGGTTCCAAGATTCCCCTTAGAGAGGCAAATGAAAGAGTTGGGCTTTTTCATGTGCCAATGGCAACAAGAAATACTTCATTAGACAACTGGTCATCTCGCATTGCAGCATCCATAAGCACTCGCAAAAAAGACCACCGTGAAAATGAGTGTACTGTATGCAATGTCTTTTGAAGATGGGGAAGTAAGAAAACAAAACAAAACTCTATGAAGAACTGGATAAAATCTTCCAAATTAAATCAACAAATATTTTGATACTCTGTGATTTGAAGATAGAGAGATATGGGTGAGCATAACAAGCAAACAAACAAAAAAGGTTATGTTGAAAATGTGACTCAGGAATAAGGAACGACAGAAGCCAAACACTTCTAGACTATCTAGAAGCTGCCTGGTTATAAATCACGAATACATTTTTCAAGAAAAGAATTTGAAAGGGCTCAACATGGTAAACATCCAACGACATCACAAAAAGTAGCATTTACTATGTTTTAAAAGACAGGAAAAGGATTGTTAGTTCTCAGTCAGTTGTCTGTGTAGCCAAACTACTGATTCATTAAAGTGAAGAAAAAATACAAAGCTAGAAGAAAGAATAATAAATGAGAAAAAGATAGGGCATGCAAGTAAAGTAACTACAATGTGACCTAGTTTAACAAGTTACTAATTGCTTTAAAAAGGTGAAGAGGGAAAATGGTGGAGGAAAGAATATCGATACCAGCTATAATAATTTCATATAGAAGTTTAATTCATGTAAATCAATGGAGAGAACATCTAGGTAGCACAGCAGATAGAGCACCAGACCTGGAGTCAGGGAGAACTGAGTTCAAATCCAGCCTCAAACACTAACTGTATGACCCTGGGCCATTCACTTAACCCTGTTTGCCTCAGTTTCCTCATCTGTAAAATGAGCTGGAGAAGGAAATGACAAACCACTCCAGTATATTTGCCAAGAAAACCCCAAATGGGTCACAAAGAGTCAGACATGACTCAAATTATTGAACAACAAAATCAGTGGACAGTCGGACTGCCACATTGATATTCTCTACATGTAAGGGGAACTCAAAAAGGCCACTACTATAAGTCACTATTATGGTGACACTATGATATGGCAAAATTAGAGCATAGACAAGAGTCATAAAAGATAAACAAATGTGGGGAGTTGTGATCTGCCTGAATAAAAAGAAATAGCCAAATGGAAAAGAACCTAGACCTATTTGAGTCTTTGTGAGGATTGTGGGTAATTATTATCAGAGAATATTGGGTAATCATCTGAATAGGATTTCATTTATAGGATCTGACACTTTTTTTTGAACTCAGTTCTTCTCTGTTTTCATGTTCAGTAGCAAAGAGATGAATTAGTGTGTATTTGTGTGTAAAAAGGCTTGTGCAATATGGCTACTTTTCAGATATTACTAGTTTTAAGTAGTAGAGATAGCTCAGATATTGTTACATTATGTGGCAGTTGGATTAGTAGCAGAGAACAAAAACATGACTGTACATATTACCTAAAGAGCTGAGATATGATTACACAAGTCATTCCCAGCTCCCATTTTTCTCCAATGTATAAATTTTGTATTTGCATGTATGTGTCAAATGTTATTGTTTCTTCTGACAGATGTTAACTCATCTAAGTTTCAATCATTGTACAGTTTTTAAAATGTGCTTTATGCAGATTTCTAGGATGCTTCTTTGTGTGGGCTAAACTTGTAGTATCGGAAATCTTTTGTTCTCTGTTAAACATTAACTGAAATAAAAGTCAAATCCTTCCTCTCGCCTCAGTCTGGAATATCAATAAACTCCAATAGTTCCCTATTACCTTTAGGCTCTGATACATACTTCTCTTTTTGACAGTTTAAACTCTTCACAAACTTACTTCAACCAATCTTTCCAATCTTATTATACAATTCTTTGCTTCAGGACAGTCAAACTGGACATCTTGCTGTTCCTCAAACAAGCCTCCAGATCTTCCATCCCCATATTTTACAGTCTCTCTCTTTCTTCTTTCCTTTCTCTCTCTCTCTCTCTCTCTCTCTCTCTCTCTCTCTCTCTCTCTCTCTCTCTCTCTCTCTCTCCCTCTCTCTCTCTCTCTCTCTCTCTCTCTCTCTCTCTCTCTCTCTCTCTGTGTCTCTCTCTGTCCTTCTGTCTCTCTGTCTCCCTTCCTTCCTTTCTCTCCCTCCTCTCTCTCTCTCTCTGTCTCTCTGTCTCTCTGTCTCTCTCTCTCTCTGTCTTCCCTTCTCCCTCCCTCTCCCCCCACCTCAGATGCCCTCCCTCCCTCCTCTCCACCTTTTAGATTCTCTAGTTTCCTCTAAGTTTGAACTCAAATGCCACCTTTTACTTGAAGCCTTTCTCAGCACTTTCATCTGTTAGTGCCTCCCCCAGAAAATGTCCTTGTATGTATTTTGTTTATATTCCATATAGTAGGCACCAAATAACATCCCTCCAAAATATAATAGATTATATTCTGACAGAAAAAAATACTTGATATTACATGAAAGTTATCAGCGAGTGAGTAGTCAGACCATCAACTCCTCAGGGCAAAAACCAGAATTACTAAAGTAACAAGAAGAAAAATAAGAATAAAACACAATGTATAATTGAAGCGACTCAGTTGTGAGCTATTGAGATAAGTACTCAGCAATAATAAAATGGGAAATGGAGATCAGAAATTATATTGACATTGACTCCAATAATTTTATATAGAAGTTTAATCACTATAAATATATTGCCACAATAAGGAGGCAAGGGAAAAAGGTGGGGGGGAGTCCCAAAAGCACCTTAGTCAGCAAACATTTGATTTACTTACCAAGCAGAAACATATGGCAGCAAAGGTAACACCCACTGAAAATATAAACTTGTTTGCAAAACCTTATAAAGAGGGATGAACAATTATGAGCAATATTATCTTATAAAGCAGAGCAAAGCAGTAGAGGGGAAAAACCAGTTTAAAGAAAGCATGGCAAAAGGTCTAAGCAAAGTCATTCTAAGGGCATTAAAGGATAGAGGGAAAATAGAAAAGATCTATAACAGATTTTCACCATTATAGACAGTAGAACCTTCACATTTGCACATGAACATTATAACTATAGATGTCTGCTTCTATAGACATAAGTACATTTTGTAAATGGAGGGAGAGGAGAGTGGAATCTCAGTTCCCCCTCCTCCAGTTCAATGGGTGTAAAGGATTTAGTCAATAAGGTAACAAGGTGCTAAACAAACTGTAAAATGTGGTCCTACCTTAATGAGGCATGAATAGGACCCTTAAGTGAATCAGAAGGGAGCAACTGGTTGACAAGCAAATTAGCCATTTCATGGACACTTTAAATATTTATAATGAACTCTGGGAGGTTTGGATGAGGAAGAAGATTAAGGTTCAGGAGTTCTTTATGGAGAAAACCCCTACATGGGAGAGAAAGAGATATCTCTTTCTTCCTCCCCTGTTTTGGTTATGAGGTTTAGCATTGAACAGGAAACACTCTATATTGCAGGTTAAGAATTTTCAGTTCAAAGCACAGGTAAGGACTCAGAGACACACACTTCAGAGAGACATGCATACATAGAGATAGTAACTTGAGGGAGGAAGCAGGTTTGAGGAATAAAAGTAAAGAAGAAAGCCAGTTACCAAGAATAGCAGACTCTGATGACCCAGGACTACAGTATATGAAGAGAGAAAAGACTTCCAGGTCTCCCAGTATCAGGAGTTATGAATATACATGAGCCTCACTAGCAATGGACTCTGAGTTTCAGCTCACTGTTTCCATGGATGCTTTGTATATTTGTGGAAGAGTATGTGTCAGGTTTATGGGGATAATGTTTGTAGCTAGTATTTTTACTGTGCCTCCTTTGTAAATGCCCTAAGAACTGAGTTTACTGGCTGATACTGAAGAGGGAGCACACCAGCAGAGACTCATAAACTATAATTTTAGAAGGGTTGACCCACAAGGTACAGGTTTGAATACAAAGTAGCTATTGCCCTCAGTGAGGATGGAGGTCTGAGGTAAAGGTACAAGAGATAGATAGATAGATAGATAGATAGATAGATAGATAGATAGATAGA
>NW_027185764.1:51339668-51350050 GCF_028583685.1 Petaurus breviceps papuanus | reverse complement strand
AGATAGATAGATAGATAGATAGATAGATAGATAGATAGATAGATAGATAGATAGATAGATAGACAGACAGACAGACATATATATATACATACACATATATAGCTATAGGTTCCTATAACTATATCTATGAAAATATACAGACATATATGTTTGCATACATCATCTTCATGACAAACTATAATATCTTTGAAGGTAGGGGGTTTTTTTCTTTTTCTCAATACCTACCTTAGTGTCAGTCATAGAGTTAATAAATGTTTGTCAATTAACTAAAAATAAAATCATCTGAACGTTCTGAAAATAATTTTTTTTAAATGTAACATAGTACTTTAGGAGATCTGGGGCAAAGAGGTTTCAGAACATCAAACAGTCATAGGATGCTGATGTCCAGATGTTTAAAGATCATTAGACACTAGTACTAAGTTCAGACCATATTCTTAAAACATGAACTCTATCTTACTTACATGTTATAAAATGTCTCACATGATGTGTTTGACAAAGAACAATATTTATAGTGAACTAAGATGTCCTAGATTAATGCTAAAATATTCCACAAAGGAGGCAGGAAGGAGTAGGCCTAATCACATGTGTACTTGAGACTTGCATTTATGGGTTAAAGAGGTCAAGAGGATATATCAACCTTACTGTCTATAACAACCAATTTCTGAAGGAAATATGTATACTTTTAAGGTTAACTCCTTTCTTAAAATTCTCAGTTCCAAATTCTTTGCCTCCCTCATGTCCTTCCCCCACACACTGAAAAAACAATATGATACATGTAAAGTCATGCAAAACATATTTCACATAGGCCATGTTGTAAACAACAATAACAAAGTGAAAATATGCTTTAATCTGCATCAGAGTTCATCATTTTTCTCTCTGGAGACGCATAACATTTTTCATCATGAGTACTTTGGAAATGTTGCATATTATTGTATTGATCAGAGTAGCTAAGTCTTTCATAGTTGATCATCATTACAGTATTGGTGCCATACACATTATTCTCCTAGTTCTACTCATTTCACTTTGCATCATCTAACAGATCTTCTCTGGTTTTTCTGAAATCATTCCCTTCATCATTTCTTACAGTACAATAGTATTCTAACACCATTATATGCCACAGCTTATTTGGCTGTTCCCCAGTTGATGGGTATCCCCTCACTTTCTAATTCTTTGTCACCAAAAAAAGAGTTGATATAAATGATTCTTTTCCTTTTTCTTTGATCTCTGTGGGATATGAACTTAGTAGTGGTATTACTGGGTCAAAGGGTATGAAACAATTTTATAGCCCTTTGGGCATAGTTCCAAATTGCTCTTCAGAATGGTTTGACCAGTTCAGAATTCCAGCAATAGTATGTCAGAGTCATTATTTTTTCCGCATCACCTCCAACATGTGTCACTTTCCTTTTCTGCCATGTTAGCCAATCTGACGGGGTGAGGTAGAACTTCAGAGTTGCTTTAATTTATGCTTTTCTAATTATCTGATTATTTCTAATTAATAATGAATATCTAATATATGCTAACTATATATTTTTATATAATTATTGATAGCTTTAACTTCTTCTGAAAACTGCCATTCATATCCTTTTACCATTTGTCATTTGAATAATAGCTTTTTTTTTTTATTTTGGCTTGGTTTCCTATATATTTGAAAAATAAAACCTTTATCAGGTACATTTTCCCCCAGTTCCCTACTCTCCTTCTAATTTTGGCTGCAATGGTTTTGTTTGTACAAAACCCTTTTTAATTTAATGTAATCACAATTATTCATTTTACCTATGATCCTCTTTATCTCTTGTTTAGTCATAAACTCTTAATCCATAAAGCTGGCAGGAAATTTTTTTTCTTTTTGGAGGGCAATTGAGGTTAAGTGACTTGCCCAAAGTCACATGGCTAGTTTTTGTGTTAAGTGTCTGAGGTTGCATTTGAACTCAGGTCCTTCTGACTCCAGGGCCGGTGTTCCACTCACTGTGCCACCTAGCCACCCCAGGTAATTCTTTCCTATGCTCTCCTAATTTGCTTATGAAATCACTCTTTACGTCTAAATCATATACCAATGTACCCAAAGTTTTATCCAATATTCCGTGAAGTCTATGCCTAGTTTCTGCTAGACTGCAATCCAATTTTCCTAGTAGTGTTTGTCAAGTAATGAGTTCTTGTTCCAATAGCTTGGATCTTTGGGTTTATCAAACACTAGGTGCCTATAGTCATTTACTTCTGTATACAGAGTATTTAATCTATTCCCTTAATCAGTCACTCTAATTCTGATTCAGACTAGATTGTTTTGATGACTACCATTCTGTGGTATAATTACAAATCTGGTCACCTTTCTCCACTTTTTTTTCATTGATTCTCTTGATATTCTTCACCTTTTGTTCTTCCAGGTTAGTTTTATTATCACTTTTTCTAGCTCTATAAATTAATTCTTTGTAGTTTAATTGGTATGACACTAAATAAGTAAATTAATTTAGGTAGTACTGTAATTTTTATTATATTGGTTCAGTCTACTCATGAACAATTTATATTTCTCCAGCTGTTTAGATCTGTCTTTTTTGTGTGAAAAGTGTTTTGTAATTGCAGTCATAAAGTTCATATGTGTGTGTGTGCACTCATGCATGTGGATATGTGAGTGTGTGTGTGTGGGCAGGTAGACTCCTAAGAATTTTATACCATCTGCAGTCATTTTAAATGAAATTTTTCTTTCTCTCTTCCAGCTGAGTTTTATTTGTAATATACAGAAATGTGGATGATTTATGTGGATTTATTTTATATACTGTAACTTTGTTAAATTTAATTATTTCAAGTTTCTCTAGTTAATTCCCTCTGGTTCTCTAGTATACCATCATAACATCTGGAAAGAGAGATAGGTCTGTTTCCTCAATGCCTATTCTTATTCCTTCTATTTCTTTTTCTTATCTTATTGCTGTAGTTAGCATTTCCATTAAAATATTGAATAATAGTGGTGATAAGAGACTTCCTTGTTTCACCCCAGATTTTATTAGGAAGGCTTCCAAGTTTATCCCCAATTACAGATGGTGTTTGCTCTTGGTTTTAGATAGATAATATTTGGAATTTTAAGAAAAGTTCTTTTATCCCTGCACTTTCTAGTGTTTTTAATAGGAATGGGTGTGGTATTTTGTCAAAAGCTTTCTCTGCCTCCACTGATATAATCCATCTGAATGCTTAATACTTCTGTAGTATAGAAGATCAGTACTTTCAGCATCTGGACCAATTATTGCCCCCAGAATCTTCTTTGACACTTTTTAAAGCTACTACCAGAAATTAAACATAAGGCACACACTTCATTACATCTACAGCATCCCTGCAACCCTGAAAGTCAGTAGCTAAAGTTTTGAGCAGCACCAATGCTACCCAATTTCTTAATAGAAAGATGGTCAAGGATCAGTACTTTGCCTCCTTAAGAACACACAGCTTTTAAAAGGTTGACAACTCCTACCACAGTATTTTTATAAAATCTTATTCTTGTAAATGATGTGTCCAACTCTTAGCTTCCATATCCCTTTTATCCTAGCTAGAGGGTTGACCCTTTTGCTCAGTCTCCAGTGGCTAACATAAATCATGCCCTTACCTTAGGTGGGAGGGTGAGGAGGAATGGAATATAAGGATCCCTTTGTTAAGAGTTTACCAGCTCTATCCTTTCAGTCTTATTACCCATTCCCCTCTAACTGGATTCCTACAGGTACCCTAATCCCTGGTGACTAACTGCCCTGCCTTATTTCCCAGTATTCCAAAACCTGGATTACCAACACTGGTCATCTGACCACTGTGACCTCTCTAGTCAAGTCAACTCAGTAAGCATTTGTTAATAGCTTATTCTGTTCCAGGTACTATGTCAGGACTACAAAGAAAGGAAAAAAAGCTGGGTGGGGGAATAAATACCTAATCTCAAGTAGCTTACAGTCTAATGGGGAGTCAAAACATGTTGGCACTATGTACAAAGATTTATAGAGGATAAATTTAAAATAATCACAGAGGAAAGGCGCTAGCATTAAGGGGTATTAGGAAAGACATTTTGTGGAAAGTGGAATTTTAGCTGAGATTTGAAGGAACCCAGGGAATCAAGGAGATAAAGATGAGGAGGAAAAGTATTCAATCTTCAATTCAATTCAATTCAAACCAGAATTAGGAGATAAAGTGTCAAATGTGAAAGATGTTTTAAGGAGACCAGTGCCACTAAATCATAGCATACATAGAAATAAGGTGTAAGAAGACTAGAAAGGTAAGAAGAGGTCAGTTTTTGAAGGGCTTTAAAAGACAACCATAGGGGGTTTTATAGGTCTTTAGGCTTTGGTAGTTTGCCACTGATTGAATAGATATTCTGCATGTTAATCTCTGGTTCGGTTTATGTTATTTTGGTTTGGACCTACAATTTTGTATGTGGGAGGAACTCCCAAAATGAAAACTCTTTCACTGATAGGGATCTGCAGTCCTTTCTTAACTTGTTTTTTTTTAATATACCTTATTTTTTCACAATTACATGTAAAAACAATTTTAACATTCTTTTTTCTTATTTTGAGTTCCAAATTCTCTCCCTCCCTTTCCTGTTCCTCTCCCCTCATTGAGAAGGCAAGGAATCTGATATAGGTTTTTCGTGGTATAGTCATGCAAAACTGATTTCCATGTAAGTCATTCTATAAAAGAAAAAAACAGACCAAAAAAGAACCAAACCCAACTATAAGAAAAATGAAGACTTTCTTAACTTGTACTCTTAGAGTGTTGCCTGAGCCATTGAGAAGTTAAGTGACTTGCCCATTGAATTGCCCATAGTTGTGTTGCATTTAGGTATCAGAAATAGTCTTCCTGACTGAAGCTAGCCTTCTATCCATTATGCCCTATTCCCCCTTGGTCTTTGCCTAATGGTACCCATGACCTACCTGTTCTTGCACAATAGGTCAGATCTCTTAGAATCAGATATACTTACATTCATATTCCATCTTCCTGACCCTAGTCTGTCAGACCCACATCTTTTTCCTGACTCTTTGAATCTACCTGATCTCCCTGGCCTCTCTAAAGTTTATTCCTTTCTACTAATGCCCAAATCCCTTTTAAGAAAGCATTGAGTATTGGAGTCAGTCTTTTTGATATTCTACTTATCAATCGAACTGATCCTTTTAATAACCCTCTAACTTCTGCCATTTAAAATTCTTTTTCAAGGATCAATTCTTCTATATAGCTTTCCCTGATTCCCTTCACTGCCTCCTAGGAATTTTCATAATAATTTGTGCTTTTTCACTTTTATTCACTTTTCATCTTTATTGTATCTGTTCTAATTAATCTGCTATATTTTTGTTATATATATTTGCATATCTCACAGAACCACAGAACTTTTTTAAAGGGACCTCATTGGTCATGCGTTGAAACCATACTTGAAAAGAAGTCCCATTGTATCATAACTGGTGAGTGAGCACCTCAGCCTCTGCTTGAAGACCTCCCAAAAAGGAGAACCAATCGCCTCTTAAAGCGACCCATTCCACCTTTAGACAGCTCTAAGTTTTAACTGACATTTCAGTTAATTTATCTGTTTGCATCTTCTACTCAATATTGCTGCTTCTTCCCTCTGGGGCCAAACAGAACAAGGCTCCTCCCTTGTTGACATAACAGTCTTTTAAATATCTGAAGGCAGTTACCACGTTCTTCCAAGTCTTCTATTCTCCAAGCTAAACATCCCCAGCTCCTTTTTATAGCACGTATGAACCCAAAACCCCTTACTATCCTGGTTAACTTTCTCTGGCTGCTCTCCAGCGCACCAATTGATGCCCTTCTTAAATGTTGACACCCAGAAGGACACAGCGCTCCAGATGAGGACCAATAAGGAGAGAGTACAATGGCACTATCACCAACTCATTCTTGGAATCTCTGCCTTTTTTTCACTCAGCCCAAGGTTGAATTAATTTTTTTTTCTGCCACATCATTCTACTGACTTATATTGAACATGCAGTCCACTAAAACTCCTAGGTCTTTTTCAGAAAAACTGACATATGTATATGCGTGTATATTGTGTGTATGTATACACATACATGCATGTGTGTATGCATATATTGTATTCATGTATACACACATTATTGTATATACATATATGTATGTGTGTATATAGTAATTTATAAATCATGCTTCCCCTGACTTATACTTGAATTTGGGGGATTGTTTTTTTTTAATAACCAAGCATGAGACTTTTCATTTATCCCTATTGCATTTCATTTTCATAGACTTATATCAATGCTCTAGTCCGTAGGTTCCCAAAATGGGTGATACCACCCCCTGTGGGACACTGAAACAATCCAGGCAGGCCATAGTGGCCTCAGGTGCAATGGAGGGATGTTGAATAAAAATAAGGGGGCGGTGGAAGCATAAGTAGAGAAGAAAATTTTGAAAAACTGTTCATACATGTTTCATCTGTTATGTTACAGAATTAAAGTCATAGTGATTATATTATTTTCCAAATAAACACACAAAATGCAAGTTATAACTGATCAGTGGTCAAGTTCACAGATTTGACAAGTTCACAGCCTTAACAAGCAAGTGTTAGCAGGGGAGTGTGGCACACATTGTCAGGAAGTTCAACAGGATATATGTGCATATAATGACTTGTTTACAATAGATACTATATGGTTACAGGACTCAATATTGTGTTATCAAAATTTGAATGCAAGAAAAATCCACAAATTTACAAAAAATTATTAAATGTGAGATGCAATAATTGGCACTACAATAAGAGAGATAGAAATTCAAAAGAGGACAGTGTGGAATTTAATTGGTCCCACAACAGGTCAAGATGTGACAAAGAGGAGAAGGTGGTTATTACAGGGGAGATGGTCTAAGAGAATTGAGGGGTCCAAGGATTGGAAGTCATGGTGCAGACAGAGTAGGGTTTTGTGAGCAAAGACAGAAGGAGAGATGAAAAGCAAACAAATTATGGTCAGATAAGAGGATTTCATCATTTTTGAACATAGAGGTGGTTCATTTGTGGGTCATGGAAAGATCAAGGTTATGACCAGCTTTGTGTGTGGCTGAGGTAGGGTGGAGAAGTAACTCATGGGAAATGAGTAGGTTGAAGTTTGAATGTTTGAAGGAGAGTCAATATGTATGCTGAAGTCCCCTAGCATGAAGGCAATAGTTGAGGAGGAGAGAAAAATTAGTGAGGCAGGTACCAAACCCATAAGGAAATAAGAAGAGTGAATTGGGGGGTTGGTAGACAAAAGCTACCAGGATTTTGATTGGGTAGTAGATATGAGTAACATGAAATTCAACTGAAGAGAGGTTACTGAGTGATGGAGGTAAGGGGACAATCTGGAAGTGACAGTGGGGAACAAGGAGTATTCTAATTCCCTTGCTTTGACCAATAAGCCAAGATGAAGAAATGTAGGTTCAGCCAATGCTAGAAAGGGTGACCAGAGAGATTATGTCATCAGTGAGGAGCTAGGTTTCGGTAGTTGCTATTAGATGAAAGGAGAGAAAAAGGAAAAGATGTAGGATGAAGGGAATTTTGTTGCCTATGAACCAGAGGGAATCATAGAAGGGGTGAGTGGTATTTTGTTGGAACTTCAGGGTGGGAGGTTTGAGGGAGATGGGAATAAGGAATAAAGTGGTAAGGGGTGGTTCAGAATCATTATCTCTAGTCTGCCTATATGTCTGCCTGTCTATCAAACTCTTTCCAAATTGACCTTGAACAGATTTTCTTTGATTTCTGTCATCCAAACAGTTCGCAATACACCTAAGTATCTTACCATCTGGTTCAGTGGTCTCCAAAATGGGATACATGGATCCCAAGACCATGTGCTGGGATGTAGGGAAATAAAATGGGAATTTTATTTACATTTGTATTATCTAAAACAAACAAAAGAAATTAAAGTTTACTAACATTTGGTACCACCTCTCAGTTAGTCTCTCAGGTGGTTGGTTGGTTGGTTGCTTGGTTGGTTGCTTGGTTGCTTGCTTGGTTGTTGTCCTGTGTCCTCAAAGAGGACCAAAATGACATCACTATGCTAGAGTCAAGTTTCAATGTATCCACCTGTGACTGTTCAAACTAATACGAGCTCGAATGCTCTACCACAGATCGGGCACAAATGGTCCCATGTGAATATTTAGGGTAGATGTTCAGTTACATATAATGCACAGTACAAGAGGAAGAGTAGGCGTTCCACAGAGACAGTGAAAATGAGAGGACAAAAGTACCCATGTTTCTTTGCTCTCAGGATGTTGAGCTATGTGGCCACTTACGTGTGCCCAATTAAGCCTATCTGTAAGTTATAGCATGTAGTTTTAATTAAACTAACTCTTACAAAATAGAAACTTATAGAAACTATAGAAATAGTAGCTTATAAAGATTCCTGCAAAGAAACCAAGGATTTAAGATCATATTAATAATATGAGCACAAGTGAACAACAAGGATAAAAATAAAGGAAAACTGAACTTCCCCTCATCCTAGGAGTAACTCTGTCAGCTGCATTAGACAGAAAGAATGAAGGTGATCTAATCAGATCTGACAAGAAGTAGGTCAAAAGATTTTTAATTCATCAAGATTATTTAAAATATGGATTTAGATCAACCATCACTAATAGTAAACCTTGTCCTAAGTATATGTTGTACTTTGAGATGTTAACTGATTTAGATAGTATGGAGTCATTAAGATTAGCAAGATATTTTAAAACCAAGTTTTTGTTGTCCAGAATGATGTAAGAGTGTTATAGGTAAATGCTCTCATATACACACACGAGGAATTTGGAAACAGAATTATTTATCCTATTAAAAAATATCTTCCAAATAATGACATTCAGTGGGTTTCAAACCCATTTGTTAAAAATATAAAACTGCAACTCTTTCCTCTTAGTTTATCAGCACAATTCTCTGTCATCAGGGAAGACAGAAATTTGCTAAATGTATTTCAATGGAAATTACATAATTGCATAAATTTGTTTTTGCATTATTGGTACCTGGGACTGAATGATAGGTATTGCAATTTAGTTAACATAGCCAACAATGCACTTCTCCCATTAGAATCTTTATGAGCACTCTCTCTCTCTCTCTCTCTCTCTCTCTCTCTCTCTCTCTCTCTCTCATCATGAAATCCATTTTTTAAAAGTACTGAAATAACTGAACTCAGAATTGGACCTTCAGATGTTTCACAAAGTGTTGAACCAAGATTTTTTTTTAAAAATGAAGAATATTAAATCACTTTGCTCTCATTAAAAAGAAATAGTATTTTAGGGAAAACAAAAAGGATTTTATCATTGATAAATATAATTGGGGGATAGTAATTCCTTGTTTATTCCAAATTTACAAAAAAAAGAGGGTATTTGGAATGAATAATATAAAACTATGTGTCATATCATAATGGACAAGTTGTCTCATATGTATTTTATATAATATTATTGCTCATGAAGTATTCAGAAACATATCCTTCCAACTGGAGCTGTCTCCCAAAATGTAATCCATTATGTTTGTTTCTTACAATATCTTTTCATTGGATACTCAAAGTAGGAAATAAGAGATTAAAACTGACACCAATACATCCACAAAGGAAAATAGCAGGGAAAAGATGGTACAGGTTAGGCAACTGATGTGCACACCTTTTCTGCTGGATATAAAATTATCTTAAAATACTGTTTATTTCTCTCTTTTCTCATCCTTTTTAATTTCTATTCTTGTTTTAAATATGTATAATATTTGTATTATATAATGCCCAATGCAAATAAATACATATAAATAATATTGCATAATATATAAAATATTGCATAGTATACCTCATAAATATATACATAAAATTTTAGTATGATACTGATTCATTATGTGCATGAATAAACATATAACTATGATAGGTACATTCTGTGTATTACAGAGACTCTTCTTGCACCCCTGAAATTCATAGGGATGAGGGCTCAAAAATTTTTAATTTATAGAGATGCATGATCAAAAAAATTTAGAGACTATCAGTCTTGTCCACATGTCTCTTTCTTTATATCTCATATGCTAAAATTATGATGTACTTTTTTTTTTGCTTTTTTTTTTGGAGGGCAATTGGGGTTAACTAACTTGCCCAAGGTTACACAGCTAGTATTTTTGTGTGGTTGTTAAGTGTCTGAGGCCAGAACCAAACTCAGGTCCTCCTGACTCTGGGGCCGACACTCTACTCACTGCACCACCTAGCTGCCCCATGATGCACTTTTTGAAAGTATAATGCTTTGCTAAAATATAGACAAATTGAATCTATCGTGTCCTCCTCACCCACCAGTTAAATAACCCTGGAAAGAAGGGAAGGAAGGAAGGAAGGAAGGAAGGAAGGAAGGAAGGAAGGAAGGAAGGAAGGAAGGATGGCAGGAAGGATGGGAGGGAGGAAGGAAGGAAGGAAGGGAGGGAGGGAGGGAGG
>NW_027185764.1:51339047-51339568 GCF_028583685.1 Petaurus breviceps papuanus | reverse complement strand
AGAGAGAGAGAGAGAGAGAGAGAGAGAGAAAGGGAGATGAACTTAGACTGGTATTGCTTGTTCTTATCAATTAATAAATGAACAAGCATTTATTGTGCATCAACTATGTGCTAGGCACTGAACTAGGATGTAGGGATGCAAACAAAAAATTAAGTCATGCTGGCTCTCTAATTGCTGCTTCCTTTTCTAAATGTTAAGCAATTATCCTTTTAATGATCCATTCTAGAATTTTACCCAGAATTGAAGTTGAACTCACTAGTCTATTATTTTTTTTCTCATTTATTTATTTTCTCTTTTATTAGTCTGTCCATCCCTTAACTATTACCCTCCCCAAAGAAACAAATGAAAAGAAAAATAAAACCCTCAGTACATACCGTGTTTCCCCGATAATAAGACACTGTCTTATTATTTTTTTGGGGAGGGTAATAGTTAAGGGATGGACAGACTAATAAAAGAGAAAATAAATAAATGAGAAAAAAAAATAATAGACTAGTGAGTTCAACTTCAATTCTGGGTAAAAT